>NC_057811.1:107784114-107884254 GCF_018294505.1 Triticum aestivum
ATCCAGATTTGAGGCAGATGTGGCAATCTGGGGTAGGGAGAGAACGCGGATGGTAATAAGATAAACTCCAAACAAATTGGAACCAAACTGCTTCTTTTATACCCCGTTTAATACGGCGAGCCGCATGGTTATAGATAATGCCAATAACATCTTGGGCATTTTACATGCCAAAAAAAGAAGAAGAAAGGTGATAAAGGGAAAGGTTTACACAGAGCCTAAAATTGACGATTTAAAAAATCTCGATGGAGGCCTTGCTGCACGTCTGCGCCGTTTCTCCTTTGTGACGCGTCCTTGAAGGGGAGAGGTTTGATGGCTGCCTGTGAAAAAGGAAGGGGAACTCTGAAAAAGAATGCCCTGCACAACCATATATAAGGTGGGCTCTTTTAATGAACCTTCAATTAAAATATGTTTTAGAGTCTGAATAGGGTCAAGCCGAACTACGGACTGTTTCTATGCAGTGTGCCCCCGCAGCTGCCCAAGGTATTTTAAGGGCGTAGTTGTGTACACGAGGTATGTATGCTACTACCTTGTAAGGCAGTCGGCGGAGGCGTAACTGGTAATCAAGCTCAGGTTCTTTTGAGCTGCCGCATTGTAATGCCGGTCGGACACGTTTAGCAGTGTCTCTGGTCTTGACGACTAATGAATTATTCGGCTTGAATAGGCTGCCTTGAACTTCGGCTGCTAGGGCCGCAGTATCCTCCTCTGTACGGAGGAAGCGCTCCATGTTTCTGTTGACCGTGATGACACCGCGTGGTCCAGGCATTTTAAGCTTCAGGTAAGCATAGTGCGGGACTGCATTAAAGCGGGCGAAGGCCGTTCTGCCAAGGAGTGCATGATAGCCACTTCAGAAAGGAGCGATGTCGAAGATTAACTCTTCGCTTTGAAAATTGTCTGGAGAGCCGAATACCACCTCCAGTGTTAATGAGCTCGTGCAGCGAGCGTCTACGTCGGGTATTACTCCTTTAAAGGTAGTGCTGCTAGGCTTGATTCTTGACGGGTCTATCCCCATCTTGCGGACAGTGTCTTGATATATCAAGTTTAGACTACTGTCGCCGTCCATAAGGACTCGAGTAAGATGATATCCATCGATTATAGGATCGAGTAATAGGGCCGCCGAACCTCCATGATGGATATTGGTTGGGTGAGCCCTACGATCAAAGGTGATCGGACAAGCCGACCATGGGTTGAATTTGGGGGTGACGGGCTCTGCGGCGTAAACGTCCCTACGTGCGCACTTGCACTCCCTCTTGGGGATATGGGTGGCGTAGATCATATTCACCGTTTTCACCTCAGGGGGAAATTTCTTCTGCCCCCCAGTGTTCGGTTGGCGAGGCTCATCTTCGTCCTCGCTTTGAGGTCCTTTCCCCTTGTGTTCGGCATTTAACTTGCCGGCCTACTTGAAGACCCAACAATTTCTGTTGGTGTGGTTTGCGGGTTTGTCAGGGGTGCCATGAATCTGGCAAGGTCTCTCTAATATCTTGTCCAAGGTGGATGGACTGTCTCTGTTGCCTTTGAATGACTTTTTCCGTTGACCGGGCCTGGAGCCACTGAATCCGGCATTTACTGTCGTCTCGTCTGTTTCTCCGGCATTATTCCAACGCTTATTCTTATTACGGTGTGGCTTGTCATTGCCATCCCTGACTTCGGAAGTGCCAGGGTCGCTGGTACTGTTGCTTCTACGAGACAACAAGCTGTCTTCGCCCACGCAAAAGCGGGTCATAAGTGTAGTAAGGGCTGCCATTGTCCTCGGCTTCTCCTGGCCGAGGTGTCTTGCAAGCCATTCATCATGGATGTTGTGTTTGAATGCCGCTGAGGCTTCGGCGTCCGGACAGTCAACGATTTGGCTCTTTTAGTTAGGAACCGATTCCAAAGCTTGCTGATTCCCCAGGTTGCTGGATTATGTGACTTAAATCATCGGCATCCGGTGGCCGGACATAAGTCCCCTGAAAGTTAGCCCGGAAAGCATCCTCTAAATCTTCCCAGCTTCCAATGGAGTTCTCTGGGAAGCTGTTCAACCAGTGTCGAGCTGGCCCCTTCAGCTTTAAAGGTAAGTATTTGATAGCATAGAGGTCATCTCCACGAGCCATGTGGATGTGAAGAATAAAGTCTTCGATCCATACGGCGGGATCCGTCGTCCCATCATTTGCCTCGATGTTTATGGGTTTAATGTTGGGGAACGTAGCAATTCAAAAAAAATCCTATGATCACGCAAGATCTAGCTAGGAGATCCATAGCAACGAGAGGGGAGAGTGTGTCCACGTACCCTCGTAGACCGAAAGCGGAAGCGTTTAGTAAAGCGATTGATGTAGTCGAACGTCTTCACGATCCAACCGATCCAAGTAGCGAACATACGGCACCTCCATGTTCAGCACACGTTCAGCATGATGACGTCCCTCGAGATCTTGATCCAGTAGAGGGTCGAGGGAGAGTTCTTCAGCACGACGGTGTGGCGATGGTGTTGGTGATGTGATCCGCGCAGGGCTTCGCCTAAGCACTACGACAATATGACCGAGGAGGTAAACTGTGGAGGGGGTGATGAGGACATAGACCTGGGGTAGGGTAATAGGCCTGACCTATACCTCCTACCTAAGGTCCTTGTCCTAGAAGCAAAGAGGTTCAGGAGTAAATAGAGGGGACCCAACAAAGGTGTCGAGTGCAATCCACTCGACCTACCATTCACTCGGAGACCCCCCTTGTTTATGTCACTCGACCACTAAACCACTCGACGTGCAGAAGACCTAAAGCCACTCCGCACAGCAACGGTCGGGCATTTACTCTTAGACTTAATAGTCATTTATATTACTTTACTACAGACGTTACCTGTAAAGCTCCTACTTTAAGAACATTGAACTCCTTGTAACGTGGGTTGCCTGGGGTCCTGGCGCACTCTATATAAGCCACCCCCCTCCGCTGGCACAAGGGTTCGCACCCCCTGTAACACACGCATATAATCCACTCGACCGCCTCCGGGCTCCGAGATGTAGGGCTGTTACTTCCTCCGAGAAGGGCATGAACTCGTAAAATTCGTGCGTACAACTTCTCCATAGCTAGGACCTTGCCTTTACATCCCTACCCCCCATTCTACTATCAGACTTAGAACCACGACAGTTGGCGCCCACCGTGGGGCAGGTGTTTTAGCGACTTGTTGGAGAAGTTGCAATTTTTCCGATCCCCATCAGCATGGTTTCAGGCGGAGGATTGACCAAGGGCCGCGAGATCCGTCTCAGCGCGCTCATGTTCGTCACCTACGACTCCGCTTGGCTCCAAGAGGCTCCACTCGACGTCGAGGCGCTCCCCGTCCGCGGGGCAACGCACTTTCACGCGTGCGTCCGCGGCCTCCTCCTGTGGCAGCCGTCGACCCAGTATCGGTCGGCTCCTGTGGCATCTTCACTCCCCGCGGCCCGCCGGCACAAGCGTTCCGGTCGGTCGAGGCTCCAGCGGTGGGTGAGGCACGCGGTCGCTTGCCAGTCGGCCACCCCTCAAGTCGCGGCAATCGAGCCCGACGAAACTCTCTACGGCCTGTTCGACTGGTTCCGTTGAGACCGCATCCGAGTGCGACAGCAGTGACCCTGCGGTGGAAGTCCTGATGGTCAACGGACCGCGTAGTCCTCCTGGCTTCCCCCGCGACGACGGTGGTGATGGCGGAGGCGATCCGTCGCGTGCCCACGAGGAGTACCGCTCAGAGCCCCTCTCTTCGCGGCAGAGGGAAGAGCTTCGCCGCCGTAACATGGATGCACTTCACACTCCAATCATTGGAGAAACCCCCGAGGCCTGGGCCTTGGAGGAGGCGCGCCTGGCCAACTTGGCTGAGCGCACTCGACTGGAGAATCTCCGGCACGCACTCGACGAGTGTGCTCGGCAGCGAGTTCCTGAATCCAGTCGACGCCAACTCTTTCCGCCTTCAACCCAGGTATATCGAACTCCGATCCAGAATCTCGCGGCTGCTGTCCGAATAGCAGAGTCGATTCAGCCTTCCCAGTCGGAGGCTGGTAGGGGTTTGATGCAGATCCGGGCTTTGCTCCGGGCGGCGGGGGAGCAGAACACAGCAGTGTCACAGTCTCGGAATAGGATTCATACTAGATCTGTGATGGCAGACATAGTTCAGTCGGCTCACAGCCCAAGATCGCCTCCAAGGCATGAGGGACATGGAGATCGACAGGATCAGTACAGGAACCATGACCAGTATGATCGTCGTTGAGTACCCACGCCTCCCCCAAGGAGTGGGTCATACGCGCCTCGGCAACACGATGACAAACGCCCTCACAGTGGTGGGCGAAGGATTCCAGTCGACCCCCGGGAGCCGGGCTTTGACGCGAGATCCATTCTCGTTCAAGTTCTGGTTGACAGGAACAGAGCACACAGAGATGACCACGATAGAGATTACCCAACCGGCTGTAGAGTGCATGTTTCGGGTCCCGAGTGTTTCAGCCGAGCCATCAGAGCAGCAGTGATTCCTCCCAACTTCAGGTTGGCGACTGGAGTCAGCAAGTTCACTGGTGAGTCCAAGCCTGACACTTGGCTTGAGGACTACCGAGTGGCTGTGCAGATTGGTGGTGGTAATGATGAAGTGGCCATGAAACACCTTCCTCTGATGTTAGAGGGCTCGGCCAGAGCGTGGTTGATTAGCTAGCACCTGGTAGTATTTATAGCTGGGAAGAGCTCGCTCGGGTGTTTGTCAGAACATTTGAAGGTACATGCAAACGACCAGCAGGGCTAACAGAGTTACAGTCTTGTGTACAGAAGTCGAATGAAACTTTGAGAGATTATATCCAGAGATGGATCACGTTGCACCACACGATGGAGAATGTGTCTGATCACCAAACAGTTTGTGCCTTCAAGGAAGGCGTCAAGTATCGGGAATTGAATCTGAAGTTCGGTCGGACCGGAGATATGTCTCTGAGTGGAATGATGGAAATTGCCACCAAGTATGCTAATGGTGAAGAGGAGGATCGGCTCCGGAGTGGCAAGTACAAAACAGTCGCCCACGAAACCGGGGGAGGGAACTCTAGTCGGAAGCAGAAGCGCAAAGCCGAGCCAGCTGCTCCCGGAGAAGCCTTAGCCGTGACTCAAGGAAAGTTCAAGGGAAAGCCCAAGGGGCCATGGAATCCCAAGAAGGTAAAAGATCAAGATGGAAATGATGTGTTGGATTTACCGTGCCACATTCACACCAAAAAAGACGAGGAGGGTAATCTCATTTACCCGAAGCATACCACTCGACAATGTCGGTTCCTGATCCAGCAATTCCGAGAGAAACAGCCCAAAGAGAAAGAGAAAGAATCAGACAAGGTTGAGGATAAGGAAGAGGACGATGATGGTTACCCCCACGTCAATTCAACTCTGATGATTTTTGCTGATGTTGAGAGCAAAGGTCGACTGAAAGTCATCAACAGAGAAGTGAACATGGTCGCCCCAGCGACGCCCAGTTATTTGAAGTGGTCTCAGACTGCCATTACATTCGACCAGTCTGATCACCCAACACACATAGCCACCCCTGGGAGGCAAGCGTTGGTGGTCGACCCAGTCGTCGAAGGCACTCGGTTGACTAAGGTTCTGATGGACGGTGGCAGTGGCCTGAATATACTGTATGCGGAGACCTTGAAAGGAATGGGCATTCCGATGTCCAGACTCAGTGAAAGCAATATGAGTTTCCATGGGGTTATTCCTGGCAAGAAGGCTGAGTCACTCGGCCAGATCGCCCTCGATGTGGTTTTTGGTGATTCCAAGAATTACTGCAAAGAAAAGTTGACGTTTGAAGCCGTCGATTTCCAGAGCGCTTATCATGCTATTCTGGGCAGGCCGGCTTATGCACGTTTTATGGCTCGACCATGCTACGTGTACCTCAAATTGAAGATGCCTGGTCCCAAAGGAGTGATCACTATCACTGGCAATCGGAAGAAGGCAGAAGAGTGCTTCCAGAAGGGCTCAAAGATCGCCGATGCACAAATGGCGGTAGTGGAATTGCAGGAGTATCAAAAGAATGCAGATCCGAGTGATTTGTTGTGAGCTAAGAAGCCTGCCACCGATTCAGCATTTCAGTCGTCTGGTGAAACGAAGCCGATTCATATTCACCCGACCGATCCCAATGCTGCTCCGACTCACATTTCGACAACGCTCGACTCCAAATAGGAAGAAGCGCTCATCCAGTTCCTCCGTGAGAACTGGGACATCTTTGCATGGAAACCTTTTGACATGCCAGGAGTTCCCAGGGGGCTGGCTGAGCACCGTTTGCGAGTCGACCCAAAAGTGAAACCAGTCAAAGAACATCTTCGACGGTCCGCCGTACAGAAGAGAAAAGCGACCGGTGAAGAAGTAGCTCGGCTCCTAGCAGCTGAGTTTATCCGAGAGATTTACCAGTCCGAGTGGTTAGCCAATGTTGTCATGGTCCCCAAGAAGGACGACTCACTTCGCATGTGCATTGACTTCAAGCATATCAATCGGGCCTGCCCGAAAGATCACTTTCCTCTCCCCCGCATCGATCAAATAATTGACTCGACTGCATGGTGTGAGCACTTGTCCTTTTTGGACGCTTATTCCGGGTATCATTAGATCCGACTGTATGGACCCGTTGAGATGAAAACAGCTTCCATCACTCCATTTGGGTGCTTCTGTTATGTCACCATGCCATTCGGCCTGAAGAATGCTGGAGCCACATTTATGAGGATGATTCAGAAGTGTTTACTCACTCAAATCAGTCAGAATGTGGAAGCATACATGGATGACATTGTGGTCAAGTCACGTAAAGGTTCCGACCTGTTGGCTGACCTTGCTGAAACTTTTACCAACCTCAGAAGGTATGATATCAAGCTTAATCCATCAAAGTGCACATTCGGAGTTCCGGGCGGAAAATTACTCGGTTTTCTCGTTTCCAAATGAGGGATCGACGCTAACCCAGAGAAAGTTGGTGCCATTCTCTGAATGAAACGCCCTGTGTGTGTGCACGATGTTCAGAAGCTTACGGGTTGTTTGGCCACCTTAAGTCGATTCATTTATCGCCTCGGTGAAAAGGCTTTGCCCTATTTACCGACTGATGAAGAAGTCTGATAAGTTCGAGTGGACTCCTGAAGCTGATGCAGCATTTGCAGAGCTCAAAGCCCTGCTCTCCACCCAGCTGGTGCTTGCTGCCCCAATCAGCAAAGAGCCTTTACTGCTTTACATTGCAGCCACTGGACAAGTCGTCAGTACAGTACTTACGGTCCAGCAGGAAGAAGAAGGAAAAGCCTATAAAGTTCAGCGCCCAGTATATTATGTTTCTGAAGTTTTGACTCCATCAAAGCAAAGATATCCACATTATCAGAAGCTTGTTTATGGGATTTATATGACCACGAAGAAGGTTGCACATTATTTCTCTGACCACTCCATTACAGTCGTCAGCGACGCTCCATTATCAGAGATTCTGAACAACAGAGATGCAACTGGTCGAGTGGCAAAGTGGGCGATTGAACTTCTTCCCTTGGATATCAAGTTTGAGGCAAAGAAAGCTATCAAGTCCCAAGCAATAGCAGATTTCCTCGCCGAGTGGATCGAACAGCAACTGCCGACTCAAGTCCACTCGGAGCACTGGACCATGTTCTTTGATGGTTCCAAGATGCTGAATGGTTCCGGTGCTGGGGTGGTACTGGTATCTCCCCGAGGAGACAAGCTCAGATATGTTCTCCAGATTCACTTTGATTCCTCCAATAACGAAGCAGAATATGAAGCACTCTTATATGGGTTACGTATGGCCATCTCACTCGGCGTCCGTCGCCTCATGGTCTACGGGGACTCAGATTTGGTAGTCAATCAAGTGATGAAGGAGTGGGACGTCAGAAGCCCAGCTATGACTGGTTACTGCAATGCGGTGAGGAAGTTGGAAAAGAAATTTGAGGGGTTAGAGCTCCATCATATACCCCGACTGAAAAATCAAGCAGCCGATGATTTAGCAAAGATAGGTTCCAAGAGGGAAGCCATTCCCAGCAACGTGTTTTTGGAACACATTCATACACCTTCAGTTCAAGAAGATCCTTTCACTGAAGAGCCCCCGCAGCCTAAGAGCGCCACAGATCCGACTGAAGTCGAAGTCCCAGCCGTGGTCGACCTGATCATGGAGGTTTTGGTCATCACTCCCGACTGGACAGTGCCATACATTGCGTATATCCTTAGGAAAGAACTCCCAGAGGATGAAGAAGAGGCTCGACAGATCGTCCGTCGATCCAAAGCCTTTACTGTGATAAAAGGACAACTGTTTAGGGAAAGTGTAACCGGAGTCAGCCAGAAATGCATCACACCAGAAGAAGGTCGAGTGATCCTCAACGACATCCACTCGGGGACCTGTGGTCACCATGCGTCCTCTCGGACCATTGTGGCCAAAGCATACCGAGCCGGATTTTATTGGCCACGAGCAAATGAAATGGCGAAAGATATAGTCGACAAATGTGAAGGCTGCCAGTTTTACTCCAATATGTCCCACAAGCCTGCGTCAGCCCTGAAGACTATTCCACTCGTCTGGCCCTTTGCCGTTTGGGGATTGGATATGGTTGGACCCCTGAGGACTGGTAGGAGCGGCTTCACTCATGTGCTTGTAGCAGTCGACAAGTTTACCAAATGGATTGAAGCCAAGCCTATCAAGAATCTTGAAGCCAGTACTGCCGTCAGCTTCATCAGAGAATTGACATTCAGATATGGAGTTCCGCACAGCATCATCACTGACAACGGGTCGAACTTCGATTCTGATGAGTTCAGAGCCTTCTGTGCTTCCCAAGGCACACGAGTCGACTATGCTTCAGTCGCCCACCCCCAGTCGAATGGACAAGCAGAAAGAGCAAATGGCTTGATTCTCAAAGGACTGAAACCCCGACTGATGCGTGATCTCAAGCACGCAGCAGGCGCCTGGGTTGATGAACTTCCATCAGTTCTTTGGGGATTGAGGACAACTCCCAATCGGTCGACTGGCCGAACTCCATTCTTCTTGGTTTATGGAGCTGAAGCTGTCCTACCGAGTGACTTGCTTCACAATGCACCCCGAGTCGAGCTCTTCTCTGAAGATGAAGCAGAACAGGCCCGGCAGGATGCAGTCGATCTCCTAGAGGAGGAAAGAGAGATGGCCTTAATCCGGTCGACCATTTATCAGCAAGACTTGCGTCGATTCCACGCCAGAAACGTGAGGGGCCGAGCCTTTCAAGAGGGAGACTTGGTTCTTCGAGTGGATCAGCAGAAACCACACAAGCTCGCCCCTGCTTGGGAAGGTCCCTTCATTGTCACCAGAGTTCTCCACAATGGAGAATACCATCTTTACAATGTTGAGCATCAAAAAGACGAGCCACGGGTTTGGAACGCGGAGCTGCTGCGCCCCTTTTATACTTAAGTAGTCATTCGGATGAGATGTAATAAGAAATACCTTTGTAGTTTGTTTATCAAAGACAAGAGCTTTACAGTCTTCCTAAATGGTTGTTGTTACTTTTGTTTGCGTCTGAAATCCCCCAGTGGGTGACTTTGCCGCGAATCCGTTTCGCCTAAGTTTGAAAAATCCTACCGAGTGGTGAGCAAGCCTCTCACTCGGGGGCTTAGCCGCGAATCCATTTCGCCTAAGTTTGAAAAATCCTACCGAGTGGTGAGCAAGCCTCTCACTCGGGGGCTTAGCTGCAGTCCAGTACTCGCCTAAGTTTGTAAAATCCTACCGAGTGATGAGCAAGCCTCTCACTCGGGGGCTTAGCTGCAGTCCAGTACTCGCCTAAGTTTGTAAAATCCTACCGAGTGGTGAGCAAGCCTCTCACTCGGGGGCTTAGCTGCAGTCCAGTACTCGCCTAAGTTTGAAAAATCCTACCGAGTGGTGAGCAAGCCTCTCACTCGGGGGCTTAGCTGCAGTCCAGTACTCGCCTAAGTTTGTAAAATCCTACCGAGTGGTGAGCAAGCCTCTCACTCGGGGGCTTAGCTGCAGTCCAGTACTCGCCTAAGTTTGTAAAATCCTACCGAGTGATGAGCAAGCCTCTCACTCGGGGGCTTAGCTGCAGTCCAGTACTCGCCTAAGTTTGTAAAATCCTACCGAGTGGTGAGCAACCCTCCCACTCGGGGGCTTAGCTGCAGTCCAGTACTCGCCTAAGTTTGTAAAATCCTACCGAGTGGTGAGCAACCCTCCCACTCGGGGGCTTAGCTGCAGTCCAGTACTCGCCTAAGTTTGTAAAATCCTACCGAGTGGTGAGCAACCCTCCCACTCGGGGGCTTAGCTGCAGTCCAGTACTCGCCTAAGTTTGTAAAATCCTACCGAGTGGTGAGCAACCCTCCCACTCGGGGGCTTAGCTGCAGTCCAGTACTCGCCTAAGTTTGTAAAATCCTACCGAGTGGTGAGCAACCCTCCCACTCGGGGGCTTAGCTGCAGTCCAGTACTCGCCTAAGTTTGTAAAATCCTACCGAGTGATGAGCAACCCTCCCACTCGGGGGCTTAGCTGCAGTCTAGTACTCGCCTAAGTTCGAAGTCCATCCCCATCCGCAAGGACGACGAGGTGCAGGTCGACTGCAACCTTCTCCTTCGGAGCTGCGCCACAAGTACAATGTGCGCTCCATCCCTATCCGCAAGGACGACGAGGTGCAGGTCGACTGCAACCTTCTCCTTCGGAGCTGCGCCACAAGTACAATGTGCGCTCCATCCCTATCCGCAAGGACGACGAGGTACAGGTCGACTGTAACCTTCTCCTTCGGAGCTGCGCCACAAGTACAACGTGTGCTCCCTCCCTATCCGCAAGGACGACGAGGTGCAGGTCGACTGCGACCTTCTCCTTCGGAGCTGCGCCTTAAGTACAATAGCTACATCTCAAGTACAAAGATTATTCCAATTGAAGAAGCAAAATCCACTCGAAGGCAAACACAAGCATATTCAGAGATAAACCAAGTTCAGATAAATCCTAAAGTTCCGGTCGACGGATCAAAAGTATTCGAGCATCAAGCCCGAAGAAGTTTAATGATTACACAATCACTTGGCATTCCGAGGCAAATAAAGGTGGAGCATAATGTTTTTCGGTCACGCGTCAGGAGAAGGACTGGCTGGGTCGCAGAAACTGTCAAGGTCTATGCTGTCTGCAATACGAGTGGCAGCGTCAAGGAAAGTGTCCATGAAGGATTGGAAGGTGTGCCTCTTTGTGTTAGCAACCTTGAGCTCCGCCAGCTTGTCTTCTTTGACGTCTTTGCAGTGCACTCGGACCAAGGACAACGCGACATCAGCGCCACAGCGAGCAGATGACTTCTTCCACTCTTGCACTCGGTCAGGTATTTGATTCAGTCGAGCCATCAGAGACTCGAGGTCTTGAGACAGTTCCGCCTGAGGCCAGAGTTCAGCATCAACCCGAGTCATCGCTGCCTTCAGGCGAGCAAGATAAGCAACCGCGCTGTCCATGCGAGATTCCAACCGCAGCACATTCATCGCAACATCATCCTTGACTGGACAATTTATGGGATCGAGACCCGTCTCGACCCGCCCAGTTTCCGCTTCAAAGTCTTGGCAAAGCTCTACACAGTCGAGTAAATGATGAGTCGACGATATAATCAAGCTGGACAGTCGACCGTAATAAGTCAGTCAATCATCAGTACCTTCAAGTTTTAGGACCAGCTTTGCAGCAAGCTGGCCCAGATAAGACTCCAACTCGCCCTTCTTGGCCTTGAGGCTCCCAAGCTCGTCAGTCAGCTTGTCCTTGTCTTTCTTCAGTCGCTCGACCTCCCGATTGGCGTCAGAGACAGCAGTCTTCAGTTTGGAGTTCTCCTCTTCTAACTTGCCGACTGAAGCAAGCTTCTTGTCAGCAAGCGCCGTTTTCTCTCGCGCTTCCTTCTGTGCAGCAGCAAGATCCAGATCCTTCTTCTCCAAAGCCTGCTTCATTTTCTCTAAAGAAATAACATTCTTCAGACGGGCTTGGAGTTGACGGTTTTCACTACATACATCTGCTCGAGTGGAGTCACTCGGTTCAAAAATGGAAAGGAAAAGGGCCGGCAGTGAGAAAGACAGTTGACGATTGGTTACCTCCCATGGCAGCTACTTCATCACGAGCAGTCTTGAGATTCTTCTGGGCCAATTCCAGATCAAGGTTGAGGCTGATTTGCTGCTTGTTCATTGCGGAAAGCTGAGCCCCAAGATCACAAGATTTCTGCAGTTTAAGCCATATCAGTTGACCGAGATAAAAAGACATCACAGTGATAGCTACTCTAAGACTACCGCCGAATCAAACATTCAACGGCAGTCTCGGGGACTACACCCAGTGGGTGCACTTGGCGTGCCCCCACTGGTTTGAATAAACACTCGACATGGTCTGCCCAGTGCGAGAGTAAAAAAAGCAGTTCTCAGACCATAGTCGACTGCCCGCAGTCAACCACGGTCTCGGGGACTACACCCAGTGGGTGCACTTAGCGTGCCCCCACTGGCTCTGGTGTCATTCGACCTGGCCAGTCCAGACCGAGTGACAAAATTCAGATTCTCAGACCACAGTCGACTGCCCGCAGTCAACTATGGTCTCGGGGACTACACCCAGTGGGTGCACTAAGAGTGCCCCCACTAGTTCAAAGATTTAATCCAAGACGACTCAAATTGACCCGTGCAACTTCAAAACAGTCACACCCCAGTAGGTGATCGGACGAGAAATATGATCAATCGGAATCAACTAACCTGGACATTGGTCTGCAGAGCAGCTCCGGCGTTGAAGGCCACCTGACTGGCCTCATGCACCACTTTCATTTGCCCCATCACAAGGTTCAACTGAAGAAGAGCTTCCTTGGCGGCAGACGGTGGGTCGTCCGGGGTTTGATACGCAGTGAAAAGCGATGATGGCAGAGCAGTCGGAGCAACCACTGGGTCTGATGCGTGGGGTTGTATTGGTACAGCAGAAGTCTGAGCAGCTGATCCTGATGGGCAATCAGTCGACAGCGGGATAGCGAAAGTGACGTTGGTACGTGCCGGATCTGACGATCGCTCGACTGCCGTCCCAGGCATCTCAGTCGACTGAGGAACCTGGGCCTCAGGCGCTTTCCCGCTCAGTTCCTTGTCCCTCCTCCTCCTTCCCCTCAGCGGTACTTCTTCTTCATCGTCCGGGAGCACAACAACGTCCCGTGGCGCTGCAACAAACAGAGAAAGTCAAGGAGATAGCTGACAAACAATCCAGTCGTCCAAATAAACTCGAGTCGGGCAGACTTACTGGCTTTGGAGGTAGCTGCGTCGTCGGTTTCCTCGTTGTCTGGGGTCTTGTCGATATCCATATCAGTCGCGGCCGAGGCCGGGCTGTGAAGGTTCATCATCCACTCGGTCAGTACAAGAGAATCGGTCAGAACAAGAAAATACGGGGAGAACATTTACCCAGAAGCAACAGGAACGTCCATCTTGATTCTAGGCAAGGTCTTCCGAGCCTTCGAAGGATTGATCTTGGGCTGCTTGGTGACCTTCTCAGCCAATTCTGGAGTCGAAGACCGAGCGCGCTTTTGAGATG
Organism: Triticum aestivum; assembly: GCF_018294505.1. Taxonomy (NCBI): domain Eukaryota; kingdom Viridiplantae; phylum Streptophyta; class Magnoliopsida; order Poales; family Poaceae; genus Triticum; species Triticum aestivum. The sequence goes on from NC_057811.1 coordinate 107,797,548, forward strand.
GAGCGCTCGAGGCCACAGCCTTGCCGCGCCTGCCCGCGGGATCATGGTGCTGCTTGGATCGACGTTCAGAACGAGGTGGTGAGTCGGCTACCTCCTCATCGTCCGACTCATCACTCTCATCTTCATCATCGTCGGCTGGAGACTCCCACTCGCCGCTCTCCTCCGCGCTGTCCTCGCCTTCATGGTACTGCTCCAGAGCTTGTTCGCCATTGGGCATTGAGTACATTTCTGTATAAATCTACAAAACAAGGAGCCGAGTGGAAATCAGTCGGATCAACAAACAGTCAGAAAACACATCCAAATTCAATCAGTTGTAATGGCCAAACCTTGTCTGGCTGGTTGCTGTCGCTGAAAGGTTTGACTCTCCTGGCGCCCCTGGGGTTGTCCTTGTTCCCGGTGATGCCGCTCAGCCACTCGGCCACTGTTTTGGCCGTCACCTCCTCCGGATGAACCCGAGCGGTATCACCAGCCCCGGAGTACATCCACATGGAGTGGTCACGAGCTTGGAGTGGTTGAATGCACCGACTGAGGAACACCTCCAGCAGATCCATGTCGGTGACACCTTGGTTCATCAGTTGAACTACCCTCTCGACCAACATGCCCGTCTCCGCCTTCTCCACGGCGGTCACTTTCAACGAAGATGGAGTCTGTACACTATCAAAAGAGAAAGGGGGAAGTCTAGTCGAGTGGCCTAGGGTCGCGATATCCTGGCAATAGAACCAGGTCGACTGCCAGCCCCTGACCGACTCAGGAAGAGTCATCGAAGGGAAGGAACTCCTCTTCCTCTTCTGAATACCCAGACCCCCACACATCTGGATAACATGGGTTTTCTCGTCGTTCGAGTTCGCTTTCTTCACTGTTTGGGAGCGGATAATGAAAATGTGCTTGAAAAGACCCCAGTGCGGTCAACACCCCAGGAAATTCTCGCACATGGACACAAATGCGGCAACATATGTGATGGTGTTGGGAGTGAAATGATGGAGTTGAGCCCCGAAGAAATTCAAGAAACCTCGAAAGAAGGGGTGTGGAGGAAGCGAGAAGCCGCGGTCGACATGAGTGGCGAGCAGAACACACTCACCCGATCGCGGCTGCGGCTCCGTTTCCCCCTCCGGCAGCCGCGCAGACTCATGGACGATCAGCCCTAGCTCGGCCATATCGTCCAAGTCTTCCTGCTGAAGAGAGGATCGGATCCAATCTCCCTGGATCCAACCCGACGGCAGCCCCGAGCGCGATGAAGATCCCCAATTCGCCTTCTTGCTTTTTGCCGCCCCCGTCGCCTTCTTTGCGCGTTCCAGCACCGCCGTTCTCTCCTTCCCCATGGCGGCGGAGCGGCGGCGTCGAGAGTGGGGAAGCCGGACGAGGTAAAGGAGCAAGAGGAAGAAGAAAGAGAATGGGCACACACAGTGCGGACGCCTCGGCCTCGCCGCTTTTAAGGGCCTACTTCCGAGTGGCTGACGCGTGGGTCCGGGCGATCCTGTCAAATCCCTTAACAATCGCGCATGGGATACGTGGCGAAAAAGGTGGCGCGGAAATTAAAACGCCCGACTTATCTACTCCGCTTACCACGGCGTGCTCCGCCTGGCGCGCTTCCACCAAAATTTCAAATCCCGCGAAATCCGGGATCCTCTACAACCGATCACGCCAAAGATTCCATGTCAGAGATAACACTCGACGAATGACGTCATAAAACCAGTCGGTCATTTCTGAATCGATCAAGGCGACTGAAACGAAGCCGAAGTTCCAACAACTGGCATCCATTTGGAGATGAAAGCAAGAGCCAAGAGCAAGGTCAACTTCAACCTTCTTTTCACTCGGACCTCAATCCATTCGGGGGCTAATGATGAGGACATAGACCTGGGGTAGGGTAATAGGCCTGACCTATACCTCCTACCTAAGGTCCTTGTCCTAGAAGCAAAGAGGTTCAGGAGTAAATAGAGGGGACCCAACAAAGGTGTCGAGTGCAATCCACTCGACCTACCATTCACTCGGAGACCCCCCTTGTTTATGTCACTCGACCACTAAACCACTCGACGTGTAGAAGACCTAAAGCCACTCCGCGCAGCAACGGTCGGGCATTTACTCTTAGACTTAATAGTCATTTATATTACTTTACTACAGACGTTACCTGTAACGCTCCTACTTTATGAACATTGAACTCCTTGTAACGTGGGTTGGCTGGGGTCCTGGCGCACTCTATATAAGCCACCCCCCTCCACTGGCACAAGGGTTCGCACCCCCTGTAACACACACGCATATAATCCAGTCGACCGCCTCCGGGCTCTGAGACGTAGGGCTGTTACTTCCTCCGAGAAGGGCCTGAACTCGTAAAACTCGTGCGTACAGCTTCTCCATAGCTAGGACCTTGCCTTTACATCCCTACCCCCCATTCTACTGTCAGACTTAGAACCACGACAGGGGGCACCGCACACGGCTAAGGAACAACTGTTGTGCTTTGGGGTGCCTGATAACCCACCCAAATTTATAGATTCGACACAAGGGGAGCCAAAGAATATTTGAAGGTATTAGCAGCTAAGTTGTCAATTCAACCACACCTGGAAATTAATTATCTGTAGAAAAGTGATCAGTAGCAAAGTAGTTCGATAGTTTTGGTAGTAGTGACAGTACGTAGCAACGGTAATGATAACAGTGATAGCAGTAATTTTGTAGCAAGTGTAACAGTGATGATAGCAGTAGTAACTTAGCAGAAACAATATAGGATAAATTCGTAAGCATTGGATCGGTGACTTGTTGGATGATATTCATCATGAGACAGTTATAACCTAGGGCGATACGGCACTAGCTCCAGTTCATTGATATAATGTAGGCATGTATTCCGTAAATAGTCATACGTGCTTTATTAAAAGAACTTGCATGACATCTATTGTCCTAACCTCCCGTGGCAGCGGGGTCCATATTGGAAACTAAGGGATATTAAGGCATCCTTTTAATAGAGAACCGGAACAAAGCATTAACACATAGTGAATACATGAACTCCTCAAACTACGGTAATCTCCGGAAGAAGTCTCGGTTATTGTCACTCCGGGGTTACCGGATCATAACACGTAGTAGGTGACTATAACTTGCAAGATCAGATCTAGAACATGGATATAATGGTGATAACATAAACGGTTCAGATCTGAAATCATGGCACCCTGGCCCAAAGTGACAAGCATTAAGCACAGCAAAGTCATTGCAACATCAATCTAAGAACATAGTGGATACTAGGGATCAAGCCCTAACAAAACTAACTTGATTACATGATGAATCTCATCCAACTCCTCACCGACCAGCGAGCCTACGAAAGAATTACTCACTCCCGGTGGGGAGCATCATGGAATTGGCGATGGAGAAGGGTTGGTGATGACGAAGAACGAAGATCCCCCTCTCCGGAGCCCCAAACGGACTCCAGATCTGCCCTCCCGAACAGGGCTTGGCGGCGGCTCCGTCTCGTGGATCGCGATAATTCTTTCTCCCTGATTTTTTTTTGGAAAAATAGGATTTTATAGCGTCGGTTTCAGGGTCAGCGGGGCCACCAGGTGGGGACAACCCACTTGGGCGCGCCAGGAGCGGGGGGCGCCCTGGTGGGTTGTGCCCACCCAGGTGACCCTCTCCGGCAGGTCTTGGCTCCATAAATTCTTATTATTGATATAAAAAATCCTCGCAAAGTTTCGTTCCATTCCGAGAACTTTTATTTCTGCACAAAAAACAACACCATGGTAGTTCTGCTGAAAACAGCGTCAGTCCGGGGCTAGTTTCATTCAGATCATGCAAATTAGAGTCCAAAACAACAGGAAGAGCGTTAGGAAAAGTAGATACGTTGGAGACGTATCAACTCCCCCAAGCTTAAACCTTTGCTTGTCCTCAAGCAATTCAGTTGATAAACTGGAAGTGAAAAAGAAAAACTTTTACGAACTCTTTTGCTCTTTTTTGCATAAATAAGCTTAAATAGCACCTAGGTTTTCAGCCAACATTATAACTAACCATGCCGACAATAACTCTTAAAGATTATAATGACTCATATCAATGACATAATCAGCTAGCGAGCGATAATAAGGTATCTCAAACGGCAACACGTTGTCAAAACAACCATGATATAATATGACAATAGTGATATCTCGCTAGCCCTTTATGAGACCGCAAAACATAAATGCAGAGCACCTCCAAAGTTCAAGCAGCGACTAAACATTGTAATTCATGGTAGAAAAGATCCAGTCATGATGCACCCAGCATTAGCTACACACAATGCATAAATCATGACAACTGTGCTCTCTCAGTTTCTGTCGCTTGTTTTAGAAGGTGATGACACAACATAAAAGTAAATAGATAGTCTCTTCGCAGAGGGAAGCAGTGATTTGCAGAGGTGCCAGAGCTCAAGTTTTTAAAACGGAGATAAATGATATTTTGAGACATATGCACCCTTCTTATTCACTTCACGACCATCAGTTATCAACATCTTCCATGCTAAACATGCTAGTGGCGGTTCCCAAGCGATAAAAGTAAAGGTTTTTGACTCCATTGGGAGTTTTTGTTTGATTATTCAAGAGATTAACTATTTTTCATGTTTGTAGTTTGGGACTGGGCATCCCTATTACCGCCCTTTTCTCGTGCGATGGCGAGTGAATAAACACTCGACCTGAGAATAACCCGCTTAGCATGGAAGATACCGACCACCTCCTGTCGTTCCATGAACGATCCAGGCACACAAAAAGGATAATTTTTAGAAGTTTTTAGAGGTGGCACATGCAAATTTACTTAGGACGGCAGGGTAATACCGCATATAGGTAGGTATGGTGGACTCATCTAGAATAACTTTGCGTTCAAGGTTTTTTATGTACAAGCAGAGTTCCCACTTAGTACGGGCGAAGGCTAGCAATTAGATTGAGAAGCGGCCAGCTAGAGAGCAACAACGATCATAACCATGCATTATGCATAAGTAACATTGGACACTAGCATGAGTAGTATATGAACACCATGAACATAAATATCATAGAGGCTATGTTGGTTTTGATTCAACTACATGCATGAACATGTGCCAAGTCAGGCCACTCAAACATTCAGAGGAGGATACCATATCATCATACTACATCACAATCATTTTAACGCTATGTTGATATCCAAGATAAATCATTATCAACTCCCAGCTACTTATGCATGGCATGAGAAACTATAATCTCTAATTGTCATTGCAAACATTTTAATCATAATGGACTGAATCATGGATACTAGGTTAAACATATTTACACAAACAGAACAAGTCAAGTTCATACCAGTTTCTCTCTGCCATGGCCAGTTCATCGAATATCGTCATTATGGCCTTTCACTTGCACGATCGAATGATATGAAAATAATAATAGTGCAAGAGTGCCGTGGACTAAGCTAGAATCTGCAAACATTTTATTCAACAGGAGAAGACAAGGTAAATGTGCTCTTTATTAGTTCGACAATTATTTATATGAGAGCCACTCAACATTTTCATTGTGGTCTTCTCCTTGGTACAACTCGAATAAAAGAAAAGAAGTTCAGAGAAACACACTGAAATATTTTTGGAGTTTTTGGTTTTCTTGAACAGGCAAATAAAAGGAAAAAGAAAAAAACGAGAAAAACTATTTACACAGGAAAGCTCCCAACAAGCAAAAGAAGAACAAGGAGATCTTTTTGGGTTTCTTTTTAATATTACTACTAAGCATGCATAGAGAGTAAATTGACTACAACTAATTTTTTTGGTTTTTCTAAAGTTTTTCAAACACACAAGAAGAAAGCAAGAAAATAAATCTAAGCATGGATGATACAATGAAAAAGTGTGAACACCGGCAAATAGAATGATATGTGTGAACATGAATATAATGTCAGTGAGAAACACGTACTCCCCCAAGCTTAGGCTTTTGGCCTAAGTTGTTAGTCGATCAGTAGCCTGGATAATAGTCAGTGTGGTAGCTCACAGAGGCTCTTGGTGCGGATGCCTCGGCCTGCCGTGCCGCCACCACTGCTGCGTTGTGAGCTCGGGCCTCGCTCTCAAGAACAAAATATCTTCTCTTGCTGTTATAGTCAAAAAGAGCAGGCGCAGGCAAATATGTGTCCACAATAGATGTTTGGTTAAACAATAGATTATAAGTGAAATCATGAATCTTTCCCTTAAGGATTTTATGATCTTTCAGGGTGCCAAAATCTAAATACTGTGTGGGTAGGATAGGATCAAAGGGCAAAGGTTAGACACCAAGCCCTCGTGCTAAACGTGTGGCATAAATTCCACCATAGAACCAGCCACTGTTAGCGTTATGCTGAAGTCTGCATGCAACAATCGCTCCAAGGTTATAATTCCTTTCACCGGTGAGAGCGGTGCGTATGAGGCTCAAGTCTGGAGCACAAAGTGTACTACAATCTTGCTTGCCTATTATACATTTCCCGTTGAATAATGCAAAGTATTGAATTGCGGGAAAATGAATGCTCTTTATTCTACCTTGTGTCACTCCCCTCCTTTCACCGTAACAAAGACTAGTCAAGAAAGACTCGAACTCAACCTTTGGTGGCTCATCAAGCGAACCCCAAAATGGAAGTTTGCAATGGTAAGCACAATTCTCCAGTGGAATAGTAAATGGATTATCATAAAGCATAAACGATACCCTAGACTCACGTGGAAAATATTTAAATCCTTTAACAAATGATTCAGTGAGAAGTTGGCGTTGTTCACACTTATCTGAAAGGTAGGGACCGAGACCGGCATTGTGAAGACATTGCTCAAATTCCTCCTTGATGCCCACACGCACCATATATTCATCACAAGGCCATAAGCATGTTTTGGTGGCGGCATCTCGCGTGGAACTTCCACTTGGTTCAACATAAGACCGGCGAGCAGAACTGTCACTAGAAGATGCCCCCGAGGATCGTCTCCACGAAGAACTCCTTCCAAATAGGTTCATCATGTTAGTGTACAATTTTCTGAAAATAAAATTTCTGGGGTGACAAAAATTTGTCAAAAAAACTTTACAAAATTGATAGCAACTACTCATAGGGATATGTAGAGGCCATAGCAAGCATTCAAACTACTTAGAACACTAAGAATTCAACATGCAAGCACACCTATAGCAGAACCAAGAGTAGCTAATTATTCACAGTATAAACCACTAAAACAAAAACTAATTGGACAAACGGTGGAGTCACATACCAAGCAACAATCCCCCGAAACAGTTTCGGAAACGGAGCTTCGAGCAAAGAGATTGAAATCCGCGGGTTTGAGCTCAAGAACACAGGAGAGAGAGCAATGGAGATTTTTTTCTAGAGGTAAGTGATGATGTGGTGAAGGGATAAGTGAGGGGGGGCCACGTGGGGACCACAACCCACCAGGGCGCGCCTGGGGGTCCTGGCGCGCCCAGGTGTGTTGTGCCCACCTGGTGCACCTCCCTCCGATATTATTTGCAACAGAAATTCAGAAATATTCAGAAAAAAAATCGTGTTCAATTTTCAGGGCATTCTGAGAACTTTTATTTTTGGGTCATTTGTTTATTGCACGGAAAATTCAGAAAAGAGACAAAGAATGGCATTTTATTTTATTTAACTAATAAAAACAGAAAACAAAAGATAAAGACAGAAGGTAGTGCTTACTAAATTCATCAACTTCATACTGCTCAAAAATGATTCATTAATAAGGTTGATCAGGTCTTATTAACAACCATTTTCGATTAGCATGAAACCGAAGAACTTTCGTAAATCACTAAGTTACCTCAATGGGGATATGCATTTCCCCAACAATAAGCATTTCATATTTCTTTTTGACGGTAGGTAGAGGTATTTGAAAACTTCCAACAGTGATTGTCGGAGATTTTCAATATCACTAATACCATTCACTTGGAATTGTTTCTTCGGAAAGTGCGCCGTATGCTCATTACCATAGATATAAAAAGTGACCTTGATTTTATTGCAATCAATAACATCCTCTGTAGTATTCAAGAAGGGTCTACCAAGGATAATCGACATGTTGTCGTCCTCGGGCATCTCAAGTATAACAAAGTCAGTCAAAATAGTAACATTGGCAACAACAATGGGCACATCCTCACAGATACCGATAGGTATGGCAGTTGATTCGTCAGCCATTTGCAAAGATATTTTAGTTGGTGTGAGTTTATTCAAATCAAGTCTTTTATATAAGGAGAAAGGCATAACACTAACACCAGCTCCTAAATCACACAAAGCAGTTTTCACATAATTCTTTTTGATAGAGCAAGGTATAGTTGGTATGTTGGGGAACGTAGTAATTTCAAAATTTTCCTACGCACACGCAAGATCATGGTGATGCATAGCAACGAGAGGGGACAGTGTCGTCCACGTACCCTCGTAGACCGTTAAGCGGAAGCATTATGACAACGCGGTTGATGTAGTCGTACGTCTTCACGATCGACCGATCCTCAGTACCGAACGTACGGCACCTCCGCGTTCAGCACACGTTCAGCTCGGTGACGTCCCGCGAACTCACGATCCAGTAGAGCTCGAGGGAGAGTTTCGTCAGCACGACGGCGTGATGACGGTGATGATGATGCTACCGACGCAGGGCTTCGCCTAAGCACCGCTACGATATGACCGAGGTGGATTATGGTGGAGGGGGCACCGCACACGGCTAAAAGATCAACTGATCAACTTGTGTGTTCTAGGGTGCCCCCTGCCCCCGTATATAAAGGAGAAAGGGGGAGGCCGGCCGGCCCCTGTAGGGCGCGCCAGGAGGAGGAGTCGTCCTCCTAGTAGGAGTAGGACTCCCCTTTCCTACTCCTACTAGGAGGAGGAATGGAAGGAGGAGAGGGAGAAGGAAGGAGAGGGAGGGAAAGGAGGAAAGGGGGGGCGGACCCCTAGTCCAATTCAGTTTGGCCTAGGGGGGGCCGCGCGCCCTGCCTCCTCTCTTCCACCACTTGGCCCATGAAGCCCCATTACTTCTTCCTTGTATTCCAGTAACTCCCCGGTACCCCAAAAAATACCCGAATCACTCGGAACCTTTCCGATGTCCGAATATAGTCATCCAATATATCGATCTTTACATGTCAACCATTTCGAGACTCCTCGTCATGTCCCCGATCTCATCCGGGACTCCGAACTACCTTCGGTACATCAAATCACATAAACTCATAATACCGACTGTCACAGAACTTTAAGCGTGCGGACCCTACGGGTTTGAGAACTATGTAGACATGACCGAGACATCTCTCCGGTCAATAACCAATAGCGGAACCTGGATGCTCATATTGGCTCCCACATATTCTATGAAGATCTTTATCGGTCAAACCGCATAACAGCATACGTTGTTCCCTTTGTCATCGGGATGTTACTTGCCCGAGATTCGATCGTCGGTATCTCAATACCTAGTTCAATCTCGTTACCGGCAAGTCTCTTTACTCGTTCCGTAATACATCATCACGTAACTAACTCATTAGTTGCATTGCTTGCAAGGCTTATAGTGATGTGCCTTACCGAGAGGGCCCAGAGATACCTCTCCGATAATTGGAGTGACAAGTCCTAATCTCGATCTATGCCAACTCAACAAGTACCATCGGAGACACCTATAGAGCACCTTTATAATCACCCAGTTACGTTGTGACATTTGGTAGCACACAAAGTGTTCCTCCAGTATTCGGGAGTTGCATAATCTCATAGTCATAGGAACATGTATAAGTCATGAAGAAAGCAATAGCAACATACTAAATGATCAAGTGCTAAGCTAACGGAACGGGTCAAGTCAATCACATCATTCCCTAATGATGTGATCCCGTTAATCAAATGACAACTCATGTCTATGGCTAGGAAACTTAACCATCTTTGATTCAACGAGCTAGTCAAGTTGAGGCATACTAGTGACAATTTGTTTGTCTATGTAATCACACATGTACTAAGTTTCCGGTTAATACAATTCTAGCATGAATAATAAACATTTATCATAAAATAAGGAAATAAATAATAACTTTATTATTGCCTCTAGGGCATATTTCCTTCAGTCTCCCACTTGCACTAGAGTCAATAATCTAGTTCACATCGCCATGTGATTTAACACAAATAGTTCACATCACCATGTGATTAACACCCATAGTTCACATCGTCATGTGACCAACACCCAAAGGGTTTACTAGAGTTAATAATCTAGTTCACATCGCTATGTGATTAACACCCAAAGAGTACTAAGGTGTGATCATGTTTTGCTTGTGAGAGAAGTTTAGTCAACCGGTCTGCCACATTCAGATCCATATGTATTTTGCAAATTTCTATGTCAACAATGCTCTGGATGGAGCTACTTTAGCTAATTGCTCCCACTTTCAATATGTATCCAGATTGAGACTTAGAGTCATCTGGATCAGTGTCAAAACTTGCATCGACGTAACCCTTTACGACGAGCCTTTTGTCACCTCCATAATCGAGAAACATATCCTTATTCCACTAAGGATAACTTTGACCGTTGTTCAGTGATCTACTCCTAGATCACTATTGTACTCCCTTGCCAAACTCAGTGTAGGGTATACAATAGATCTGGTACACAGCATGGCATACTTTATAGAACCTATGGCTGAGGCATAGGGAATGACTTTCATTCTCTTTCTATCTTCTGCCGTGGTCGGGCTTTGAGTCTTTACTCAATTTCACACCTTGTAACACAGGAAAAAACTCTTTCTTTGACTATTCCATTTTGAACTACTTCAAAAATCTTGTCAAGGTATGTACTTATTGAAAAAACTTATCAAGCGTCTTGATCTATCTCTATAGATCTTGATGCTCAATATGTAAGCAGCTTCACCGAGGTCTTTCTTTGAAAAACTCCTTTCAAATACTCCTTTATGCTTTCCAGAAAATTCTACATTATTTCGTATCAACAATATGTCATTCACTTATACTTATCAGAAATGTTGTAGTGCTCCCACTCACTTTGTTGTAAATACAGGCTTCACCGCAAGTCTGTATAAAACTATATGCTTTGATCAACTCATCAAAGCGTATATTCCAACTCCGAGATGCTTGCACCAGTCCATAGATGGATCGCTAGAGCTTGCACATTTTGTTAGCACCTTTAGGATCGACAAAACCTTCTGGTTGCATCATATACAACTCTTCTTTAAGAAATCCATTAAGATGTGTAGTTTTGACATCCATTTGCCAGATTTCATAAAATGTGGCAATTTGCTAACATGATTCGGATAGACTTAAGCATCGCTACGAGTGAGAAAATCTCATTGTAGTCAACACCATAAACTTTGTCAAAACATTTTTCGACAAGTCTAGCTTTGTAGATAGTAACACTACTATCAGCGTCTGTCTTCCTCTTGAAGATCCATTTATTTTCTATGGCTTGCCGATCATCGGGCAAGTCAACCAAAGTCCACACTTTATTCTCATACATGGATCCCATCTCAGATTTCATGGCCTCAAGCCATTTCACGAAATCTGGGCTCATCATCGCTTCCTCATAGTTCGTAGGTTCGTCATGGTCAAGTAACATGACCTCCAGAACCGGATTACCGAACCACTATGGTGCGGACCTTACTCTGGCTGACCTACAAGGTTCGGTAGTAACTTGATCTGAAGTTACATGATCATCATCATTAGCTTCCTCACTAATTGGTGTAGGAGTCACATAAACTGATTTCTGTGATGAACTACTTTCCAATAAGGGAGCAGGTACAATTACCTCATCAAGTTCTACTTTCCTCCCACTCACTTCTTTCGAGAGAAACTCATTCTCTAGAAAGGATCCATTCTTAGCAATGAATGTCTTGCCTTCAGATCTGTGATAGAAGGTGTACCCAACAGTCTCCTTTGGGTATCCTATGAAGACACATTTCTCCGATTTGGGTTTGAGCTTATCAAGATGAAACTTTTTCACATAAGCATCGCAACCCCAAACTTTAAGAAACGACAGCTTTGGTTTCTTGCTAAACCACAGTTCATACGGTGTCGTCTCAACGGATTTAGATGGTGCCCTATTTAACGTGAATGCAGCTGTCTCTAATGCATAACCCCAAAACGATAGTGGTAAATCGGTAAGAGATATCATAGATTGCACCATATCTAATAAAGTACGGTTACGATGTTCGGACACACCATTACGCTGTGGTGTTCCAGGTGGCGTGAGTTGCGAAACTATTCCGCATTGTTTCAAATGAAGACCAAACTCGTAACTCAAATATTCTCCTCCACGATCAGATCATAGAAACTTTATTTTCTTGTTACGATGATTTTCCACTTCACTCTGAAATTATATGAACTTTTCAAATGTTTCAGACTTTTGTTTCATCAAGTAGATATACCCATATCTGCTCAAATCATCTGTGAAGGTCAGAAAATAATGATACCCGCCGCGAGCCTCAACACTCATCGGATTGCATACATCAGTATGTATTATTTCCAATAAGTCAGTTGCTCGCTCCATTGTTCCGGAGAATGGAGTCTTAGTCATCTTGCCCATAAGGCATGGTTCGCAAGCATCAAGTGATTCCAAAATTCCATCAGCATGGAGTTTCTTCATGCGTTTTACACCAATATGACCTAAACGGCAGTGCCACAAATAAGTTGCACTATCATTATTAACTTTGCATCTTTTGGCTTCAATATTATCAATATGTGTATCACCACGATCGAGATCCAACAAACCATTTTCATTGGGTGTATGACCATAGAAGGTTTTATTCATGTAAACAGAACAACAATTATTCTCTAACTTAAATGAATAACCGTATTGCAACAAACATGATCAAATCATATTCATGCTCAACGCAAACACCAAATAACACTTATTTAGGTTCAACACTAATCCCGAAAGTATAGGGAGTGTGCGATGATGATCATATCAATCTTGGAACCACTTCCAACGCACATCGTCACTTCACCCTCAACTAATCTCTATTTATTCTGTAACTCCTGTTTCGAGTTACTAATTTTTAGCAACCGAACAAGTATCAAATACCCAGGGGCTACTATAAACACTAGTAAGGTACACATCAATAACCTGTATATAAAATATACCCTTGTTCACTTTGCCATCCTTCTTATCCACCAAATATTCAGGGCATTTCCGCTTCCAGTGACCATTTCCTTTGCAGTAGAAGCACTCAGTTTCAGGCTTAGGTCCAGACTTGGGCTTCTTCACTTGAGCAGCAACTTGCTTGCCGTTCTTCTTGAAGTTCCCCTTCTTCCCTTTACCCTTTTCTTGAAACTAGCGGTCTTGTCAACCATCAACACTTGATGCTTTTCTTGATTTCTACCTTCGTTGATTTCAGCATCACGAAGAGCTTGGGAATCGTTTCCGTTATCCCTTGCATATTATAGTTCATCACGAAGTTCTAGTAACTTGGTGATAGTGACTAGAGAACTCTGTCAATCACTATCTTATCTGGAAGATTAACTCCCACTTGATTCAAGTGATTGTAGTACTCAGACAGTCTGAGCACATGCTCACTAGCTGAGCTATTCTCCTCCATTTTGTAGGCAAAGTACTTGTCAAAGGTCTCATACCTTTCGACATGGGCATGAGTCTGAAATACTAATTTCAACTCTTGGAACATCTCATATGCTTCGTGGCGTTCAAAACATTTTTGAAGTCCCAGTTCTAAGCCGTTAAGCATGGTGCACTAAACTATCAAGTAGTCATCATATTGAGCTAGCCAAACGTTCATAACGTCTGCATTTGCTCCTGCAATTGGTCTGTCACCTAGCGGTGCATCAAGGACATAATTCTTCTGTGCAGCAATGAGGATAATCCTCAGATCACGGATCCAATCCGCATTATTGCTACTAACATCTTTCAACTTAGTTTTCTCTAGGAACATATCAAAAATAAAACAGGGGAGCTAAACGCGAGCTATTGATCTACAACATAGATATGCTAATACTACCAGGACTAAGTTCATGATAAATTAAAGTTCAATTAATCTTATTACTTAAGAACTCCCACTTAGATAGACATCCCTCTAATCATCTAAGTGATCACGTGATCCATATCAACTAAACCATGTCCGATCATCACGTGAGATGGAGTAGTTTTCAATGGTGAACATCACTATGTTGATCATATCTACTATATGATTCACGCTCGACCTTTCGGTCTCCAGTGTTCCGAGGCCATATCTGCATATGCTAGGCTCATCAAGTTTAACCCGAGTATTATGCGTGTGCAAAACTGGCTTCCACCCGTTGTATGTGAACGTAGAGCTTATCACACCCGATCATCACGTGGTGTCTCAGCACAAAGAACTATCGCAACGGTGCATACTCAGGGAGAACACTTATACCTTGAAATTTTAGTAAGGGATCATCTTATAAAGCTACCGCCGAACTATGCAAAATAATATGTATAAAAGATAAACATCACATGCAATCAAAATATGTGACATGATATGGCCATCATCATCTTGTGCCTTTGATCTCCATCTCCAAAGCATCGTCATGATCTCCATCGTCACCGGCATGACACCATGATCTCCATCATCTTGATCTATATCAATGTGTCGTCACATGGTCGTCTCGCCAACTATTGCTCTTGCAACTATTGCTATCGCATAGCGATAAAGTAAAGCAATTATTTGGCGCTTGCATCTTATGCAATAAAGAGACAACCATAAGGCTTCTGCCAGTTGCCAATAACTTCAAAAAAACATGATCATCTCATACAACAACTTATATCTCATCACGTCTTGACCATATCACATCACAACATGCCCTGCAAAAACAAGTTAGACGTCCTCTACTTTGTTGTTGCAAGTTTTACGTGGCTGCTACGGGCTTAGCAAGAACCGTTCTTACCTACGCATCAAAACCACAATGATTTTTTGTCAAGTATGTGCTGTTTTAACCTTCAACAAGGACCGGGCGTAGCCACACTCGATTCAACTAAAGTTGGAGAAACTGACACCCGCGAGCCACCTGTGTGCGAAGCACGTCGGTAGAACCAGTCTCGCGTAAGCGTACGCGTAATGTCAGTCCGGGCCGCTTCATCCAACAATACCGCCGAATCAAAATATGACATGCTGGTAAGCAGTATGACTTGCATCGCCCACAACTCACTTGTGTTCTACTCATGCATATAACATCTACGCATAAACCTGGCTCTGATACCACTATTGGGGAACGTAGTAATTTCAAATATTTCCTACGCACACGCAAGATCATGGTGATGCATAGCAACGAGAGGGGAGAGTGTCATCCACGTACCCTCATAGACCATTAAGCGGAAGCGTTATGACAACGCGGTTGATGTAGTCGTATGTCTTCACGATCGACCGATCCTCAGTACCGAACGTACGGCACCTCCGCGTTGAGCACACGTTCAGCTCGGTGACGTCCCGCGAACTCACATCCAGTAGAGCTCGAGGGAGAGTTTCGTCAGCACGACGGCGTGATGACGGTGATGATGATGCTACCGACGCAGGGCTTCGCCTAAGCACCGCTACGATATGACCGAGGTGGATTATGGTGGAGGGGGGCACCGCACACGGCTAAAAGATCATATTTCTTTTTAGTTGACTTGGGTGGAAAAGGCATAGGTTTTTGAACTCACGGTTCTCTTTCTTTACCGTGTTTTCTAGCCACAAAGTCTCTTTTGTCATGTCTTTTATTCTTAGGTTGTGGGTTATCAAGATCAACAGTTGGTTCTATCTCAACATCATTATCTTGTTCTTTTTCATTTGATTGAGTGTCTTCATGAACCTCATCATTATCTTTTTCATTATCAGAAGGTGAGTGTTCATTACCAGATTGAGTTTCAGCATCAGAGATAGAAGTTTCATTATCATTATCAGGAGGTTTCTCTATTTCAGGTTCACTAGAAGTATGCAAAGTCCTCATTTTTCTTCTTCTTTTTCTTTTTAGAAGGACTAGGTGCACTAGTGTTATTTCTTTATGAATCTTGTTCAATTCTTTTTGGGTGTCCCTTAGGATAAAGTGGTTCCTGAGTCATTTTACCTCCTCTAGTTGCAACTCTAACAGCAAAGTCATGTATGTTGTTATTCATTTCATCAAGTAATTCTCTTTGAGATTTAGCAACTTGTTCTAATTGAGTTTGAACCATAGAACCATGTTTTCCAACACCTCTGACATCATTTGATATTCTAAATAACAAGTCACTCAAGTGAGCAATCATATCAGAATTATATTTCAATTGTTTCATAACATTTGCATTGAAGTGATCTTGTTTTCTAATGTAGTTTTCAAAATCATAAAGGCATTGACTAGGATGCATATTGTGAGGATTGTCATTATCATTGAACTTCATTAGAGACCTTACCTCTACCACCTTAGGCAGTGGTGGTGTATTAAGCCCATGTATTTCTTCAATAGGAGGTAAATTTTTAACATCCTCAGTTTTAATACCTTTTTTCTTCATAGATTTCTTTGCCTCTTGCGTATCTTCAGGACTGGGATATAATATACCCCTCTTCTTCGGAGTGGGTTCAGCCGGTGGTTCAGGAAGAGTCCAATCATCATAATTTTTCAATATATTATTCAATAATTCTTCAGCTTGTCCAACAGTTCGTTCCCTGAAAACACAACCAGCACAACTATCTAGGAAGTCCCAAGAAGCATCGGTTAGTCCATTATAGAAGATATCAACTATTTCATTTTTTAAGAGGATGATCAGGCAAAGCCTCCCCAAGCTTGTGGGAGACTCTCTTCTTTAGTTTGCACAAAGTTAAATATTTCCTGTAAGGCAACTTGTTTCTTATGAGCAAGAAAATATTTTTCAGAGAAGTAATAAATCATATCCTAGGGACTACGCACACAACCAGGAGCAAGAGTATTGTAGCAAGCTTTAGCATCACCCTTTAATGAGAAAGGAAATAATTTGAGAATAAAGTAATAGCGAGTTTTCTCATCATGAGTAAAAAGGGTGGCTATACCATTCAACTTAGTAAGATGTGCCACAACAGTTTTAGTTTCATAACCATGGAAAGGATCAGATTCAACCAAAGTAATTAACTCTGGGTCGACAGAGAATTCATAATCCTTATAATCAATAAAGATAGGTGAAGTAGCAAACTTAGGATCACATTTCATTCTAGCATTCAGAGATTTTTCTTTATACTTGCATAGTAATTTTTCTAGATCATCGCTATCCTTACAAGCAAGAATATCTCTAGTTGTCTCCTCATTCAAAACATAACCTTCCGGTACCTTAGGCAATTCATATCTAGGAAGGCTAGTTCTAGCAGGTGTTTCAGGAGTTTCAGTTTCAATCTCATCATCAGATTCAACAACATCATGTTGTATTACTCTAGCAATTTGTGCATCAAGAAAATCACCAAGTGGCACATCATCATTATCAAGCAAGGTACTAGCATCATCATAAGCATCATTCATAGTAGAAGTAGCATCATCAATAACTTGCAACATATCAGAATTAATAGCATCTGGTGGTGGTGTTGCAAGTTTACTCATAACAGAAGGTGAATCTAAAGCAGAACTGGATGGCAGTTTCTTACCTCCCCTCGTACTTGAGGGAAATATCTTAGTCTTTGGATCCTTCAGATTCTTCATAGTGATAAATTGGTAATAATCCCAAGTGACTCAACAAATATAGCTATGCTCCACGACAACGGCGCCAGAAAAAAGGTCTTGATAACCCACAAATATAGGGGATCGCAACAGTTTTCGAGGGTAGAGTATTCAACCCAAATTTATAGATTCGACACAAGGGGAGCCAAAGAATATTTGAAGGTATTAGCAGCTGAGTTGTCAATTCAACCACACCTGGAAATTAATTATCTGCAGCAAAGTGATCAATAGCAAAGTAGTTTGATAGTAGTGAAAGTAGCAACGGTAACGGTAACAGTGATAGCAGTAATTTTGCAGCAAGTGTAACAGTGCTGATAGCAGTAGTAACTTAGCAGAAACAATATAGGATAAATTCGTAGGCATTGGATCGATGACTTGTTGGATGATATTCATCATGAGACAGTTATAACCTAGGGCAATACGACACTAGCTCCAGTTCATCGATATAATGTAGGCATGTATTCCGTAAATAGTCATACGTGCTTTATTAAAAGAACTTGCATGACATCTTTTGTCCTACCCTCCCGTGGCAGCGGGGTCCATATTGGAAACTAAGGGATATTAAGGCATCCTTTTAATAGAGAACCGGAATAAAGCATTAACACATAGTGAATACATGAACTCCCCAAACTACGGTAATCACCGGAAGAAGTCTCGGTTATTGTCACTCCGGGGTTACCAGAGCATAACACATAGTAGGTGACTATAACTTGCAAGATCGGATCTAGAACATGGATATAATGGTGATAAACGGTTCAGATCTGAAATCATGGCACCCGGGCCCAAGTGACAAGCATTAAGCATAGCAAAGTCATAGCAACATCAATCTAAGAACATAGTGGATACTAGGGATCAAGCCCTAACAAAACTAACTCGATTACATGATGAATCTCATCCAACTCCTCACCGACCAGCGAGCCTACGAAGGAATTACACACTCCCGGTGGGGAGCATCATGGAATTGGCGATGGAGAAGGGTTGGTGATGACAAAGAACGAAGATCCCCCTCTCCGGAGCCCCAAACGGACTCCAGATCTGCCCTCCTGAGGAAGAACAGGGCTTGGCAGCGGCTCTGTCTCATGGATCGTGATAATTCTTTCTCCCTGATTTTTTCTGGAAAAATAGGATTTTATAGCGTTGGTTTCTGGGTCAGCGGGTGAGGGAGTCCTGGATTAGCGGGTCCTCGGACAGCCGGACTATATCCTTTGGCCGGACTGTTGGACTATGAAGATACAAGATTGAAGACTTCGACCCGTGTCCGGATGGGACTCTCCTTGGCGTGGAAGGCAAGCTTGGCAATACGGATATGTAGATCTCCTCCCTTGTAACCGACTCTGTGTAACCCTAGCCCCCTCCGGTGTCTATATAAACCGGAGGGTTTAGTCCGTAGGAAAACAACAATCATACCATAGGCTAGCTTCTAGGGTTTAGCCTCTACGATCTCGTGGTAGATCAACTCTTGTAATACTCATATCATCAAGATCAATCAAGCAGGAAGTAGGGTATTACCTCCATCGAGAGGGCCCGAACCTGAGTAAAAATTGTGTCCCCCGCCTCCTGTTACCATCCGCCTTAGACGCACAGTTCAGGACCCCCTACCCGAGATCCGCCGGTTTTGACACCGACATTGGTGCTTTCATTGAGAGTTCCAGTGTGCCGTCATCATAAGGAAGGATGGCTCGTCTCGTTGTCAGGGACAACATCACCTCTGGGGGAGCCCTTGTTGTAGGCCAAACTCTCCGACTAGGCAGCTTCGTCATGACCGCCCGTTCGGCCGCTGCGCCGACGATGACTTCTCGGGTCATCGAAAACAGCCTCCACATCGGCTCGGAACTTACCGAGCGGATGAATCCAATGGAGCTCTCCTCTTTGAATGAGCTCTTGGATCGCATCGCCGCTTTGGGAGTCGCTACGGACTATGATCGGATTGGGCTTAAACCCGACCAAAGGGAGATTAACTCTCCGCCGGTCACCCATCAGATAGCGGTGGCGGAGGAGCAATGCGGTGATTCTTCCTCTATCTTGAGGACAAACTATGTCCGAATTCCCGAGCTCTCCGAGCCGGATACCCGTCTACGGGAGGACATCGCCCAAACCCTAAACCTAGAATCAGGCAGCAGGCCAGACCCACTAGGCAACATCCCGGAGCCCGAACTTCCAAGATCGGAAACTCCTCTGCCCCTGGGTCTCAGATCGGGTCAAGGTCCGGACTTAAATCCACCCACCCATCCAGATATAAACAATATTTCCCACATTAGGCAAGAGCCCCAGGAGACAGTACATCACTATTGGGCCAGATTCCTCCTTGTAATGAACAAGGTCAAGGACTGTCGCGAGGAAGACGCAATTTCATTCTTTTGCAATAATTGCACGGACAAGGGAATCCTCAACGCCATAAGTCGCCGTGACATAGCACACTTCGCTGACTTGGCGGCCATAGTACAAAAGTACTGTGCGATGGAAAGCGCCTGGAAAACCCAAACAAAATTTTGGGATAATCCGGCTCTGACAAAACCCCTAGTCCGAACTAAAAGGGTGTACTCTCATAAGTCGCCTGGCTCAATTACAAAGAAGCTAAAGCCCACTACAGGGCGTGGAACCGTATTGGAGGGATGGCTTAATGGGCCATGCAAAATTCACAGTACAGCGGATACCATACCAACACACAGCCTTAGAGCATGTTGGGTACTCTGGCAGGTGGCCAAGAGCGGTGAGGATCTCCTCATTAAAAATACCGCAGAGCACCACCCCGTGGATAACAACAATACAGTATTGACAGTCTTCGAGACCTTCGCCTCAAATAATAGGCGTAAGCGAGCACTCCGCAGCCTTGCCGAAGTCTGCCACGTGGCAGCAATAAATTCATGGAGCGACACGGCTATCACCTTCAATGCCAGTGACGAACCTAAATTCCGAACAGCCCGAGCACCAGCCGCCTTGGTCCTTAGTCCAATTGTGGATGGCTTTCGGCTTACTAAAGTGCTCATGGATGGCGGCAGCGGATTAAACCTCATTTATGAGGAGACTCTTCAAAAAATGGAAATAGACCGAAACCGCATTGAGCAAAGCAGCACGACCTTCAGAGGAATCATCCCTAGTCGGGAGGCACGATGCGCTGGGAAAATCACACTAGATGTGGTATTCGGCACGCCGGAGAATTATAGGTCCGAAGAAATTACATTCCAAGTCGTTCAGTAGCGGATACCACGCCCTTCTAGGGCGGGAGGCATTCACGATCTTCCAAGCCATACCCCATTACGGGTACATGAAGCTCAAAATGCCCTGGCCCAATGGAATCATCACTCTAGCTAGTGATCCGGACATAGCACTCCGTGCCGAAAACAAAACAGCCGCACTGGCCCTTGAGGCATTATCTGAAGCCCTCGCGACCGAGGAATTAACTGCGCTGCGCTCCACAGTGGACAAGGACGACGTGATACTCGACAAAATATCCAAGTCCACCTCTTTTAAACCAGCGGATGAAATAGTCAAATTCCAAGTCCACCCAACGGACCCTACAAAAACAGCATCCATCGGGGCACAGTTAAACCCCGCTGTAGACGCCGCACTACGGGAGTTCCTACGCGAGAATTGGGACATATTCGCCTGGCATCCTTCAGACAAGCCATGGGAGAGGAGCTAGCCAAGTTACTGGAGGCCGGATTCATTAGAGAAATAAAACATCCGGACTGGCTAGCAAACCTGGTGATGGTACCAAAGAAGGACAAATCCTGGCGCCTATGCGTCGACTTCAAGGACCTTAATAAGGCTTGCCCAAAGGATCCCTTCCCCCTCCCTCGCATCGATCAAATTATCGATGCTACCGCAGGACACGACTCATTGTGCTTCCTCGACGCATACTCCAGTTACCACCAAATTAAGATGGTGGAGTTTGATCAAGCGCAACGGCATTTATCACTCCATACGGCCCCTTCTGTTTTAACACAATACCCTTCGGGCTCAAAAACGCCGGTGCAACGTATCAACGCATGATTCAGACATGTCTGGAAAAACAGATCGGCAAAACAGTGGAGGCATACATAGACGATGTGGTCGTTAAAACCAGACACGTCGAATCCTTAATAGACGACTTGAGGCTCACGTTCGACAATCTCCGAACATACGACATCAAGCTCAATCCGGAAAAATGCATTTTCGGCGTGCCCGCCGGAAAGCTCCTGGGCTTCATCGTCTCCAGTAGAGGAATTGAAGCAAATCCGGCTAAAATCTGAGCTATGTCACAGTTGCTATCCCAACTGACCTCAAGCAAATCCAGAAGTTAACTGGATGTGTGGCGGCCTTAAGCCGCTTTATCTCCCGATTAGGAGAAAAGGCACTACCCCTTTATCGCCTCCTTCGGCGCACCGAACACTTTGAGTGGACGGACGCAGCTACGACCGGATTGGAAGAAATAAAAGCCATCCTGGCCACCAACCCAATCTTGGCCGCGCCAAATGTCGGCGAACCAATGTTGTTATATATAGCGGCAACTCACCAAGTTGTAAGCGTAGTGCTCGTCGTCGAACGAGAGACGGACGGACATAAATTCCCACTTCAAAAGCCGGTATATTATGTATCCACTGTCCTCACTCCATGCAAATCACGGTACCCACATTATCAAAAGATAGCATACGCGGTATTTATGGCATCCCGGAAATTACGACACTACTTTCAAGAGTGTTCAATTACGGTGGCCTCGGAAGTACCACTCAACGACATAATAAACAACCGCGATGCCATGGGCCGGATTGCCAAATGGGCTATTGAGCTCCTCCTGTTCGACATAACATATAGACCACGGCGAGCCATTAAGTCGCAAGTACTGGCCGATTTTGTCGCCGAGTGGATAGAAGCCGAACTCCCTAAAGAACACGGCGCATACTCCAATTGGATCATGCACTTCGATGACTCTAAAATGCTGGCTGGTCTGGGGGCTGGCGTCGTCCTGACGTCCCCCACCGGAGATACAGTCCAATACGTACTCCAAATACTATACACAGACTCCAACAACGCAGCCGAATACGAGGCCCTGTTACATGGTCTCCAGATGGCAGTTTCCATGGGCATTCAACGCCTGGAGGTGCGTGGGGACTCAAACCTCGCAATATCTCAAATAAATGGAGACTTCGACGCCAAGGATCCGAAAATGGTGGCTTATCGCAACGTCGTCCTCAAAATGTCAGCTTGGTTCGAGGGGCTTGAATTCCACCATGTGGCTCGGGAAAACAATCAGGCGGCGGATATCCTTGCCCGTATCGGCGCTAAGCGCGACCCTGTCCCACCTAACATCTTCTTGGAAAGGCTGTTTAAGCCATCCGTGGTATGGGAAGGGGACACCAGTAACAATAATCCGGACCCGGCCACAACACCAGATACCGAACACTCTGACACAATCGGAGGCTCTGCCATCAAAATAACACCTTCAGTCCACGCGATAATGGCCGTCATCGCCCCGTGGACAGAACCATTCCTGGCCTACCTAAGCAGGCAGGAACTACCCGAGGACCAAAATGAGGCACGCTGCATAGTGCGGTGGTCTAAAGCCTACAAGGTCCACGAGGGAGAGCTTTATAAGAAAAGCACTACCGGAGTCCTTCAAAGGTGCATCTCCGAAGAGGAAGGGCGGAATCTTTTGGCAGAAATCCATGCTGGACTCGGCGGCCACCACGCCGTAGCCCGGGCCCTTGTAAGCAAGGCCTTCCGTACAGGTTTCTATTGGCCGACGGCCCGAGCAGACGCACAGGACCTTGTTCAACGTTGCGTCGGTTGCCAGCTTTTTGCAAACCAAAGCCATATGCCGCCTACCGCTCTCCAAACAATCCCCATTACTTGGCCCTTTGCGGTCTGGGGGCTTGATATGGTCGGACCCCTCAAAGGGGGAAACCCATAAGAAAAAATACCTATTGGTCATGGTGGACAAATTCACCAAATGGATAGAAGCCAAACCAGTCAAAACGGCTGAATCCGGACTGGTGATAGACTTCATATCTGGGGTTGTACACCGTTATGGCATCCCCCACAGCATCATCACCAACAACGGCTCGAACTTTACAGCCGGCGAGGTAAAACTTTGGTGCAGCAACATGGGCATCAAGCTCGATTATGCTTCTGTCTATCACCCGCAAACTAATGGTCAAGTCGAGCGAGCAAATGGTCTTATCATGAGCGGCATTAAACCCAGATTAGTGCGGTCCTTAAAGGAATCAAACACGCACTGGGTAGAGGAGCTCGACTCCGTACTATGGGGGCTGCGGACCACGCCGAATCGCACTACCGGATACACACTGGTTTTTATGGTGTACGGCGCAGAGGTGGTACTGCCCTGCGACATAATTCATGATTCACCTCGAGTGTGAATGTATGAAGAAAAAGAGGCCGAGCTCGATCGGCAGGACAGTTTGGATGCCCTGGAGGAGGTGCGTGACGTGGCAAAAGCCTGTTCCGCATTCTATCAGCAACAGGCTCGAAGGTATCAAAGCAGAGAAGTACGGGCCAAAGCTTATAACGTTGGCGAACTCGTTCTACGCCTACCGGAGAAGAAAAAGAACAAGCTCAAGCCCAAATGGGAAGGTCCCTTCATTATTGACCAGGTTCTGACCGGTGGAGCGTACCGTCTGCGGGATGCATCGGATAATCGACTCGAGCCAAACCCATGGAACGCAGCCAGACTTCGAAGGTTCTACGCCTAGTGCCGGACTCTATGTTCGTCTCCTTACCTCCGTCAATTTTTTACATATCCGTTATCTGTCTTTTCTCTCTTTCTCTCTTCTTTTTTTTCCTTTTCTTCAAGGCCTTAAAAGGCTAAATTGTGTCTTGACTACACAATCTTGACACGCTAACCGCGCTCATTATACCTGGGGGCTTCTTATACAGAAGCTTAATATAACTATTTTCCGGGCTTTATGCCCCACACATGTGTTATTCTTCCACATGTACCTTTTTTCGCCATTATATGCATCGATATGACTTAAGTTTTGGCCAAGCTGGGTTGCCTGGCTCTTGTGTTTATTCCCTATGTTCCCGTTAATTCGGTTAGGGCATAAGGGGAGCACCTCTGCGATTGTTACTGCCGGGTCAGCCGGATGTGTACCTCAGACTGGGTGAAGCCAAAAGCTAGCGTTCTTAAGGGAATACTCGGTCGGTGAACAAAAGATGACTTTTATTTATTTTAATACATGCCCCCAGATGTTTATAGCCTGCGTCTCTTTTCGCAGTTCGGACATGCACATTAGGGCATGCGTACCCAGGGAAAGGAACCCTTAACGGAACTATTCTCCCTGGAAGATGTTTCTTACTATCCATGTAATATAACATAGCTAGTTGGGTACTTGTCTGTTCAAGCACTTATGACCCCTATGCCTGGTTTCGCACGCGTACCCCGGTTTTTACATAACTGAGCGAGTATTCGGATACACTCCGGACTATCGGGTCCAGAGGTCGAAGCGAAAAGGTCCGCCATGACAAATGATTTACAATCCGGCCAGGGACAATATATGTCACTTGAAGTACACAGTCACTTAGACTGACTAAATTCTTCTTCTATACCATCCAACAGGCTGTCTAGCCTACAATCCTGTTGGGAATACTTTGCGGCTAATTCTACTTGGTCATACACCAAACTAACGGGGATCTCTTTCCCATCGGGCCCCACAGGTTCGACCTCGGCCATGTGGTTTGGGTCAGCTTTGGTATATCGCGTCTTCACCATGGCCCAAGCTTCCCTTGCACCTTGTCGGCAGGCTGATATCTTCCATAATCGGTAGCGCCGCCGCGCTCCCTTGAGCTTCTCTATAAGCTCCCCCATGCCTCCTGTCGGGGAGGCGGATGGCCACAAGGCTTGGGCAATACCCTGCATCACCTGCCGAACTTGTTCGTGCAGTTGTGAGAGCTCTGGTAGAAGATCACCCGCATACCTGGGCATCTCCTCCGCGGGACGACCCGTCAGCATACCTGCAGACATAACTCTGTTAGCCGGCTTCTTCGCCAAACTCTTTTAAAGGTTCGTTCAAGCACTTACTGAAAATGCCGCGTTGAAGCCACTTATTCTCCTTCATGGAGTCCGCAAGCTGGGCTCGAACATCTTTCAGTTCCACGCCCAGCTGGATATTGGCGTCTTGGAGATCATTTTTCTCCTGCCTAACCCGCGTAAGCACGCGCTCGCCAGCATTTAGCTGTCGATTAGCACGCTGCGCATCCCCCGGCACGGCCTCTGGATTCACTCTGGAGTCATCTGCAACATCTATTGTTAGATTTGCATGCATGCCGCATACTATCTGGTACCTGTCATTCTTTGCAATGGAAACAAGTGTTACAAGAGGGGGCCTTCTCGGACTCCTTCAACGCGGCAACCGCGGCCCGTAGCTGGGCTTTGCACTCCTCCAGCTCTTGAGACAACTGGGTATTCTTCTCTGTAAGAACCTGCACAAATAATGATCCTTAAATCAGTTGTGTCAACTGTTTCAAGTCTCAGGGGCTACTGATATATATAATCATCAGATTTTCTTACCCGTATATCCTTTACATACTGGTCTGTGGCTCTAGCAAGACCATTTTGAGCAGCACGGATGTACGCGTCTCCTGAGTTGAAGGCATCGAACGCCTCTTGGGAGAAACAAGCGTCACGGAGTACGGCGCGGTGGCGCCGGTGATTCATGGCGCTCTCCACTTCGGAATTAGTAGTGGATAGCCTATCCGCATCCTCTGTAGGAGGAGCATCCGGCGTTCGCCCCGTGTTAGCTTCCGCCTCTATGTCCGGCCCTGGAGCCCGACTGGTGGAGGCATGATCGACAACCTCTCCGGATATAGTCCGGCGAGCGTTTTTCCTACTAGGAAACATGGACGTTATTATATTTTAAAAGACGACAACCACAGAGCAAGGTTCTATATGATACCTCTGTGGCGGCGTCTCAGTCCTGACCGCCTTCCTTTTTAGCCTACCCGGCTTCGGTGCCCCTTGTTGGCGAGTCACTGCGGGTTCGGCATGGCATCCCGAGGGTCTTCCCTGTAAGACACCATATGTGTACGGTAGGTGAAGTGCAAAAAAGGGGATCCTTCTCGGAAGTTGGGACTCCGTTTTTACTTACATGCGATGCAGGGAGTAGCCCAGGATAGTCGGCTATGATGGCCACCATGGCATCATCGCAGCTCAATTGATAGAATGTCCTGTCGATCAGCTCCACAAATATGTCCAGATCCTCTTCGAGTCCGGGATCGAGGGCCCGGTCAGGGTCCTCCGGTTGTGGAGGCGGGCTGTTGACCTCCCTTACAGCTTTTCGTAGTTCCTGCCATGAAACGGCAAGTAAGTACTTATGACGAAGAATGCGGGAAGGCTGGGAGTAAAAAGTGACAGCTCACCCAGCTTGGAGGGTTGTACATGGAGAATCCATCCCGTGGCTTAATGCGGATGAACTCCTCTTCCTCTCCCTTATACAAATCGGACAGAATTTTTGCTAGAGCAACAACTGAGTCCGGTCCCTTACGCCCGCAGCGGGTGGCATCATCTTCCCCATTAAAGTGCTACATGGGGTGCCCTCGATATTGAAGTGGCTGTACCCCCCGCATTATACATATTGACATAACCTCGATTATTGTCAGTCCTGATTGAGCCAGCATTTTTATCCGGCCCATCAGGTAAAGGACTTCTCTGTTATCTTCCTCCTGAGGGCTCCGAGGGCGCCAGCTGCGGCGTTTCTTCAGGGGAGCGTTGTCGAACTCAGGGAGGCCCATCCGAATAGGGTCCGGAAGGGGGACGTCCTCTATATAAAACCACTCCGAAGGCCAGTCCTTAGATGTCTTCTTTGGAGTACCGGACAGGTATCTGGTCCCGGCGATGCGCCATATTTCGGCTCCGCCCACTTGGTACAGTGACCCCTCCTGTGTACGGGGTACGAGGCAGAATAGCCTCTTCCATAGCTCGAAATGAGCTTCGCAGCCCAGAAACAGCTTGCAAAGGGCGACATAGCCAGCAATGTGTAATATGGAGGCGGGAGTGAAATTATGCAGCTGGAGGCCATAGAACTCCAGGAGCCCGTGGAGGAACGGACGAATTGGAAATCCAAGCCCTCTTAATAAGTAAGGGATGAGGCATACCCGCTCCCCCATGGATGGGCTGGGAAAGATCTCCGCTTGCTCCCCGCCATTATAGGTGGCGAGCCCGGCTCGAACGGGGACCATATACGCTGGAGGGAGAAATCCTTGGGTCTGCAACTCTACTAATTGGCTGTGGGGGACGGAACACTTCTTCCAATTGCCGGGCTTAGGGCTACGGGAGCGAGAGGAGGAGCTGCGACAACCGGCCATGTTGGAATGGATTTTTTCCGGGCGCGCTCCGATGGATACTCGCTGTGGGAGGATGGTGTGATCTGGATCTGAGAATCCCCGTCTCTTTAATAGACGATTTACCCACATGGCTAGGGTGGCAATTGTAAAGATGCCCCGGCTTCTCGCATTCGCTCGACGCGTGGAGAATATCCATTATTAGGCGCGGAAGCCAAGGAGTGCAACATTTATGGGAAGCCAGACACTACTCAAACAAGTATTCAGAATTTGGAGAAGAACCCGCCTTGCAATGTCGAAGACAATCTGCGCGCCGGACTCATCGCCATTGAAGCCTGGTTCGGGGGCTACCGAGGGAGTCCTGGATTAGGGGGCCTCGGACAACCGAACTATATCCTTTGGCCGGACTGTTGGACTATGAAGATACAAGATTGAAGACTTCGACCCGTGTCCGGATGGGACTCTCCTTGGCGTGGAAGGCAAGCTTGGCAATATGGATATGTAGATCTCCTCCCTTGTAACCGACTCTGTGTAACCCTAGCCCCCTCCGGTGTCTATATAAACCGGAGGGTTTAGTCCGTAGGACAACAACAATCATACCATAGGCTAGCTTCTAGGGTTTAGCCTCTACGATCTCGTGGTAGATCAACTCTTGTAATACTCATATCATCCAGATCAATCAAGCAGGAAGTAGGGTATTACCTCCATCGAGAGGGTCCGAACCTGGGTAAACATTTGTGTCCCCCGCCTCCTGTTACCATCCGCCTTAGACGCACAGTTCGGGACCCCCTACCCGTGATCCGCCGGTTTTGACACCGACAGCGGGGCCACCAGGTGGGGACAACCCACCTGGGCGCGCCAGGAGAGGGGGGCGCCAGGAGAGGGGGGCGCGCCCTTGTGGGTTGTGCCCACCCGGGTGCCCCTCTCCGACAGGTCTTGGCTCCAGAAATTCTTATTATTGGTATAAAAAATCCTCGGAAAGTTTCGTTCCATTCCGAGAACTTTTATTTCTGCACAAAAAACAACACCATGGTAGTTCTGCTGAAAACAGCGTCAGTCCGGGGTTAGTTTCGTTCAAATCATGCAAATTAGAGTCCAAAACAAGAGGAAAAACGTTAGGAAAAGTAGATGCGTTGGAGACGTATCAGTGCCCCTGCCCCGTATATAAAGTAGGAGAGGGAGGAGGCCGCCCCCCTAGGGCGCGCCAAGTGTGGGGAGTCCTACTAGGACTCCCAAGTCCTAGTAGGATCCCCCTTTCCTTTTCCGGAGAGGGAAATAGGGAAAGGCAGAGGGAGTAGGAAAGGGCAAGGGGGCGCCGCCCCCTCCCCTAGTCCAATTTGGACTCCATGGGGGGGCGCCTCCTCCCTGGGCCTGCCTCCTCTTCTCCCTTATGGCCCAATAAGGCCCAATTACTTCCCCGGGGGGTTCCGGTAACCCCTCGGTACTCCGGTAAAATACCCGAATCACTCGAAACCATTCCGATGTCTGAATACAACCTTCCAATATATGAATCTTTGCCTCTCGACCATTTCGAGACTCCTCATCATGTCCGTGATCTCATCCGGAACTCCGAACAAACTTCGATCACCAAAACACATAACTCATAATACAAATCGTCATCGAACGTTAAGCGTGCGGACCCTACGGGTTCAAGAACTATGTAGACATGACCGAGACATATCTCTGGTCAATAACCAATAGCGGAACCTGGATGCTCATATTGGATCCTACATATTCTACGAAGATATTTATCGGTCAAACCGCATAACAACATACGTTATTCCCTTTGCCATCGGTATGTTACTTGCCCGAGATTCGATCGTCGGTATCCTCATACCTAGTTCAATCTCGTTACCGGGAAGTCTCTTTACTCGTTCCGTAGTGCATCATCCCGTAACTAACTCATTAGTCACATTGCTTGCAAGGCTTATAGTGATGTGCATTACCGAGAGGGCCCAGAGATACCTCTCCGATACTCGGAGTGACAAATCCTAATCTCGATCTATGCCAACCCAACAAACACCTTCGAAGACACCTGTAGAGCATCTTTATAATCACCCAGTTATGTTGTGACATTTTATAGCACACAAGGTGTTCCTCCGGTATTCGGGAGTTGGATAATCTCATAATCAAAGGAATATGTATAAGTCATGAAGAAAGCAATAGCAATAAAACTAAATGATCATTATGCTAAGCTAACGGATGGGTCTTGTCCATCACATCATTCTCTAATGATGTGATCCCGTTCATCAAATGACAACACATGTCTATGGTCAGGAAACATAACCATCTTTGATCAACGAGCTAGTCTAGTAGAGGCATACTAGGGACACTCTGTTTTGTCTATGTATTCACACATGTACTAAGTTTCAGGTTAATACAATTCTAGCATGAATAATAAACATTTATCATGATATAAGGAAATATAAATAACAACTTTATTATTGCCACTAGGGCATATTTCCTTCATTTAAACCCTTCCGGAAATTGGTGATCCATCACCTCATAGGTAAAGCACAGCAGGTGTGCAGCGCCCCTATATCATGCGATATCGCGACTTAGTTTGGACGTCATCTGTGTTCGTTGTTGACCCCGACCTTGATTGTATCCGGCGTGCTTGGTTTCACAGTCGCCATCCCGTTGAAGGAAATATGCCCTAGAGGCAATAATAAAGTGATTATTTATTTCCTTATATCATGATAAATGTTTATTATTCATGCTAGAATTGTATTAACCGGAAACATGATACATGTGTGAATACATAGACAAACAGAGTGTCACTTGTATGCCTCTACTTGACTAGCTCGTTGATCAAAGATGGTTATGTTTCCTAGCCATAGACATGAGTTGTCATTTGATTAACGGGATCACATCATTAGGAGAATGATGTGATTGACTTGACCCATTCCGTTAGCTTAGCACTTGATCGTTTAGTATTCTGCTATTGCTTTCTTCATGACTTATACATGTTCCTATGACTATGAGATTATGCAACCCCCGTTTACCGGAGGAACACTTTGTGTGCTACCAAACGTCACAACGTAACTGGGTGATTATAAAGGTGCTCTACAGGTGTCTCCGAAGGTACTTGTTGGGTTGGCGTATTTCGAGATTAGGATTTGTCACTCCGATTGTCGGAGAGGTATCTCTGGGCCCACTCAGTAATACACATCACTATAAGCCTTGAAAGCATTGTAACTAATGAGTTAGTTGCGGGATGATGTATTACGGAACGAGTAAAGAGACTTGCCGGTAACGAGATTGAACTAGGTATTGAGATACCGACGATCGAATCTCGGGCAAGTAACATACCGATGACAAAGGGAACAACGTATGTTGTTATGCGGTTTGACCGATAAAGATCTTCGTAGAATATGTGGGAGCCAATATGAGCATCCAGGTTCCGCTATTGGTTATTGACCGGAGACGTGTCTCGGTCATGTCTACATTGTTCTCGAACCCGTAGGGTCCGCACGCTTAAAGTTCGATGACGGTTATACTATGAGTTTATGTGTTTTGATGTACCGAAGGTAGTTTGGAGTCCCGGATGAGATCGGGGATATGACGAGGAGTCTCGAAATGGTCGAGACGTAAAGATCGATATATTGGACGACTATATTCGGACATCGGAAAGGTTCCGAGTGATTCGGGTATTTTTCGGAGCATCGGAGAGTTACGGGAATTCGCTGGGGAGTATATGGGCCTTATTGGGCTTTAGGGGAAAGAGAGAGGAGTGGCTGGGAGCCCCACCAAGGCCTAGTCCGAATTGGACTAGCGGGAGGGGCTGCGCCCCCTCCTTCCTTCTCTTCTCTCTCCCCTTTCCTTGACTCCTACTCCTACTACTTGGAAGGGGGGAATCCTACTCCCGGTGGGAGTAGGACTCCTCCTAGGGCATGCCATAGAGAGGGCCGGCCCTCCCCCTCCTCCACTCCTTTATATACGGGGAGGGGGGCACCCCTTGGAGACACAACAATTGATCTCTTGATCTCTTAGCCGTGTGCGGTGCCCCCCTCCACCATAATCCACCTCGATAATATCGTAGCGGTGCTTAGGCGAAGCCCTGCGTCGGTAGAACATCATCATCGTCACCACGCCGTCGTGCTGACGGAACTCTCCCTCAAAGCTCGGCTGGATCGGAGTTCGAGGGACGTCATCGAGCTGAACGTGTGCTGAACTCGGAGGTGTCGTGCGTTCGGTACTTGATCGGTCGGATCGTGAAGACGTGCGACTACATCAACTGCGTTGTGCTAACGCTTCCGCTTTCGGTCTACGAAGGTACGTGAACAACACTCTCCCCTCTCGTTGTTATGCATCACCATGATCCTGTGTGTGCATAGGGATTTTTTTGAAATTACTACGTTCCCCAACAGTGGCATCCGAGCCTGGTTTTATGCGTTGATGTTATATGCACGAGTAGAACACAAGTGAGTTGTGGGCGATATAAGTCATACTGCTTACCAGCATGTCATACTTTGGTTCGGCGGAATTGTTGGATGAAGCGGCCCGGACCGACATTACGCGTACGCTTACGCGAGGCTGGCGGGTGTCAGTTTCTCCAACTTTAGTTGAACCGAGTGTGGCTACGCCCGGTCCTTGCGAAGGTTAAAACAACACCAACTTGACAAACTATCGTTGTGGTTTTGATGCATAGGTAAGAACGGTTCTTACTAAGCCCGTAGCAGCCACGTAAAATTTGCAACAACAAAGTAGAGGACGTCTAACTTGTTTTTGCAGGGCATGTTGTGATGTGATATGGTCAAGACATGATGCTAAATTTTATTGTATGAGATGATCATGTTTTGTAACCGAATTATCGGCAACTGGCAGGAGCCATATGGTTGTCGCTTTATTGTATGCAATGCAATCGCCCTGTAATGCTTTACTTTATCACTAAGCGGTAGCGATAGTCGTAGAAGCATAAGATTGGCGAGACGACAACGATGCTACGATGAAGATCAAGGTGTCGCGCCGGTGACGATGGTGATCATGACGGTGCTTCGGAGATGGAGATCACAAGCACAAGATGATGATGGCCATATCATATCACTTATATTGATTGCATGTGATGTTTATCTTTTATGCATCTTATCTTGCTTTGATTGACGGTAGCATTATAAGATGATACCTCACTAAATTATCAAAGTATAAGTGTTCTCCCTGAGTATGCACCGTTGCAAAAGTTCTTCGTGCTGAGACACCACGTGATGATCGGGTGTGATAGGCTCTACGTTCAAATACAACGGGTGCAAAACAGTTGCACACGCGGAATACTCAGGTTAAACTTGACGAGCCTAGCATATAACAGATATGGCCTCAGAACACTGAGACCGAAAGGTCGAGCGTGAATCATATAGTAGATATGATCAACATAGTGATGTTCACCATTGAAACTACTCCATCTCACGTGATGATCGAACATGGTTTAGTTGATATGGATCACGTGATCACTTAGAAGATTAGAGGGATGTCTATCTAAGTGGGAGTTCTTAAGTAATATGATTAATTGAACTTTAGTTTATCATGAACTTAGTCCTGGTAGTATTAGCATATCTATGTTGTAGATCAATAGCTCGCGTTTAGCTCCCCTGTTTTATTTTGATATGTTCCTAGAGAAAACTAAGTTGAAAGATGTTAGTAGCAATGATGCGGACTTGATCCGTGATCTGAGGATTAACCTCATTGCTGCACAGAAGAATTATGTCCTTGATGCACCGCTAGGTGACAGGCCTATTGCAGGAGCAGATGCAGACGTTATGAACGTTTGGCTAGCTCAATATGATGACTACTTGATAGTTTGGTGGACCATGCTTAACGGCTTAGAATCGGGACTTCAAAGACGTTTTGAACGTCATGGATCATATGAGATGTTCCAGGAGTTGAAGTTAATATTTCAAGCAAATACCTGAGTTGAGAGATATGAAGTCTCCAACAAGTTCTACAGCTAAAAGATTGAGGAGAATAGCTCAAGCAGTGAGCATGTGCTCAGATTGTCCGGGTACTACAATCGCTTGAATAAAGTGGGAGTTAATCTTCCAGATAAGATAGTGATTGACAGAATTCTCTAGTCGCCATCACCAAGTTAGTAGAACTTCATGATGAACTATAATATGCAAGGGATAACAGAAACAATTCCCAAGCTCTTCATGATGCTGAAATCGACGAAGGTAGAAATCAAGAAAAACATCAAGTGTTGATGGTTGACGAGACCACTAGTTTCAAGAAAAGGGCAAAGGGAAGAAGGGGAACTTCAAGAAGAACGGTAAGCAAGTTGCTGCTCAAGTGAAGAAGCCCAAGTTTGGACCTGAGCCTGATACTGAGTGCTTCTGCTGCAAAGGGACTGGTAACTGGAAGCGGAACTACCCCAAGTATTTGGTGGATAAGAAGGATGGCAAAGTGAACAAAGGTATATTGGATATACATGTTATTGATGTGTACTTTACTAGTGTTTATAGCAACCCCTCAGCATTTGATACTGGTTCAGTTGCTAAGAGTAGTAACTCGAAACGGGAGTTGCAGAATAAACAGAAACTAGTAAAAGGCGAGGTGACGATGTGTGTTGGAAGTAGTTCCAAGATTGATATGATCATCATCGCACACTCCCTATACTTCCGGGGTTAGTGTTGAAACTAAATAAGTGTTATCTGGTGTTTGTGTTGAGCATGAATATGATTTGATCATGTTTGTTGCAATAGGGTTATTCATTTAAATTAGAGAATAATTGTTGTTCTGTTTACATGAATATAACCTTCTATGGTCATACACCCAATAAAATGGTTTGTTGGATCTCGATCATAGTGATACACATATTCATAATAATGAAGCCAAAAGATGCAAAGTTAATAATGATAGTGCAACTTATTTGTGGCACTGCCGTTTAGGTCATATTGGTGTAAAGCGCATGAAGAAACTCCATGCTGATGGGATTTTGGAATCACTTGATTATGAATCACTTGATGCTTGCAAACCATGCCTCTTGGGCAAGATGACTAAAACGCCGTTCTCCGGGACAATGGAGCAAGCAACAGATTTGTTGGAAATCATGCATACTGATGTATGTGGTCTGATGAAT
Source organism: Triticum aestivum (assembly GCF_018294505.1). Lineage (NCBI taxonomy): Eukaryota > Viridiplantae > Streptophyta > Magnoliopsida > Poales > Poaceae > Triticum > Triticum aestivum. The sequence goes on from NC_057811.1 coordinate 107,832,400, forward strand.
ATTTAGGCTTGCGGCGGGTACCATTATTTTCTAACATTCACAGATGATTTGAGTAGATATGGGTATATCTACTTGATGAAACACAAGTCTGAAACATTTGAAAAGTTCAAAGAATTTCAGAGTGAAGTGGAGAATCATCGTAACAAAAATAAAAGTTTCTACGATATGATCGCAGAGGTAAAATATTTGAGTTACGAGTTTGGCCTTCAGTTAAAACAATGTGAAATAGTTTCACTACTCATGCCACCTGGAACACCACAGTGTAATGGTGTGTCCGAACGTTGTAACCGTACTTTATTAGGTATGGTGCGATCTATGATGTCTCTTACCGATCTACCACTATCGTTTTAGGGTTATGCATTAGAGACAGCTACATTCACGTTAAATAGGGCACCATCTAAATCCGTTGAGACGACACCGTATGAACTATGGTTTGGCAAGAAACCTAAGCTGCCGTTTCTTAAAGTTTGAGGTTGCAATGCTTATGTGAAAAAGTTTCAACCTGATAAGCTCAAACCCAAATCAGAGAAATATGTCTTCATAGGATACCCAAAGAAAACTGTTGGGTACACTTTCTATCACAGATCTGAAGGCAAGACTTTTGTTGCTAAAATTGGATCCTTTCTAGAGAAGGAGTTTCTCTCGAAAGAAGTGAGTGGGAGGAAAGTAGAACTTGATGAGGTAACTGTACCTGCTCCCTTATTGGAAAGTAGTTCATCACAGAAATTTGTTCCTGTGACTCCTACACCAATTGGTGAGGAAGCTAATGATGATGATCATGTAACTTCAGATCAAGTTATTACCGTACCTCGTAGGTCAACCAGAGTGAGATTCGCACCAGAGTGGTACGGTAATCCTGTTCTGGAGGTCATGTTACTTGACCATGACGAACCTACGAACTATGAGGAAGCGATGATGAGCCCAGATTCCGCGAAATGGCTTGAGGCCATAAAATCTGAGATGGGATCCATGTATGAGAAAAAAGTGTGGACTTTGATTGACTTGCCCAATGATCGGCGAGCCATTGAGATTAAATGGATCTTTAAGAGGAACACGGACGCTGATAGTAGTGTTACTATCTACAAAGCTAGAATTGTCGCAAAAGGTTTTCGACAAGTTCAAGGTGTTGACTACGATGAGAGTTTCTCACTCGTATCTATGCTTAAGTCTGTCCGAATCATGTTAGCAATTGCCGCATATTATGAAATCTGGCAAATGGATGAACGAAACTGCATTCTTTAATGGATTTATTAAAGAAGAGTTGTATATGATGCAACGAGAAGGTTTTGTCAATCCTAAAAGTGCTAACAAAATATGCAAGCTCCAGCGATCCATCTATGGACTGGTGCAAGCATCTCGGAGTTGGAATATATGCTTTGATAAGTTGATCAAAGCATATAGTTTTATACAGACTTGCGGTGAAGCCTGTATTTACAAGAAAGTGAGTGGGAGCACTACAGCATTTCTAATAAGTATATGTGAATGACATATTGTTGATCGGAAATAATGTAGAATTATTCTGCAAAGCATAAAGGAGTGTTTGAAAGGAGTTTTTCAAAGAAAGACCTCGGTGAAGCTGCTTACATGTTGAGCATCAAGATCTATAGAGATAGATCAAGACGCTTGATAAGTTTTTTTTCAATGAGTACATACCTTGACAGGATTTTGAAATAGTTCAAAATGGAACGGTCAAAGAAAGAGTTCTGTCCTGTGTTACAAGGTGTGAAGTTGAGTAAAGACTCAAAACCCGACCATGGCAGAAAAATAGAAAGAGAATGAAGAGTCATTCCCTATGCCTCAGTCATAGGTTCTATCAAGTATGCTATGTTGAGTACCAGACCTATTGTGTACCTCACCATAAGTTTGGCAAGGGAGTACAATAGTGATCTAGGAGTAGATCACTGGACAGCGGTCAAAATTATCCTTAGCGGAATAAGGATATATTTCTCGGTTATGGAGGTGATAAGGAGTTCGTCGTAAAGAGTTACGTCGATGCAAGCTTTGACACCGATCTGGATGACTCTAAGTCACAATCCAGATACATATTGAAAAGTGGGAGCAATTAGCTAAAGTAGCTCCGTGCAGAGCATTGTAAACATAGAAAATTGCAAAATACTTACGGATCTGAATGTGACAGACCCGTTGACTAAAATTATCTCACAAGCAAAACATGATCACACCTTAGTACTCTTTGGGTGTTAATCACATAGCGATGTGAACTAGATTACTGACTCTAGTAAACCCTTTGGGTGTTGGTCACATGTCGATGTGAACTATGGGTGTTAACCACATAAAGATGTGAACCATTGATGTTAAATCACATTGCGATGTGAACTAGATTATTGACTCTAGTGCAAGTGGGAGACTGAAGGAAATATGCCCTAGAGGCAATAATAAAGTTATTATTTATTTCCTTATATCATGATAAATGTTTGTTATTCATGCTAGAATTGTATTAACCGGAAACATGATATGTTGGAAATATGCCCTAGAGGCAATAATAAATTGGTTATTATTATATTTCCTTGTTCATGAAAATCGTTTATTATCCATGCTAGAATTGTATTGATAGGAAACTCAGATACATGTGTGGATACATAGACAACACCATGTCCCTAGTAAGCCTCTAGTTGACTAGCTCGTTGATCAATAGATGGTTACGGTTTCCTGACCATGGACATTGGATGTCGTTGATAATGGGATCACATCATTAGGAGAATGATGTGATGGACAAGACCCAATCCTAAGCCTAGCACAAGATCGTGTAGTTCGTTTGCTAAGAGCTTTTTTAATGTCAAGTATCATTTCCTTAGACCATGAGATTGTGCAACTCCCGGATACCGTAGGAATGCTTAGGGTGTACCAAACGTCACAACGTAACTGGGTGGCTATAAAGATGCACTACAGGTATCTCCGAAAGTGTCTGTTGGGTTGGCACGAATCGAGACTGGGATTTGTCACTCCGTGTAAACGGAGAGGTATCTCTGGGCCCACTCGGTAGGACATCGTCATAATGTGCACAATGTGACCAAGGAGTTGATCATGGGATGATGTGTTACGGAACGAGTAAAGAGACTTGCCGGTAACGAGATTGAACAAGGTATCGGGATACCGACGATCGAATCTCGGGCAAGTACTATATCGCTAGACAAAGGGAATTGTATACGGGATTGATTGAATCCTTGACATCGTGGTTCATCCGATGAGATCATCGTGGAACATGTGGGAGCCAACATGGGTATCCAGATCCCGTTGTTGGTTATTGGCCGGAGAACGTCTCGGTCATGTCTGCATGGTTCCCGAACCCGTAGGGTCTACACACTTAAGGTTCGGTGACGCTAGGGTTATAGAGATATTAGTATGCGGTAACCCGAAAGTTGTTCGGAGTCCCGGATGAGATCCCGGACGTCACGAGGAGTTCCGGAATGGTCCGGAGGTAAAGATTTATATATGGGAAGTCTTATTTTGGTCGCCGAAAAAGTTTCGCGCATTATCGGTATTGTACCGGGAGTGCCGAAAGGGGTCCGGGGGTCCACCAAGGGGGTCCACCAGCCCCGGGGGGCCACATGGGCTGTAGGGGTGTGCGCCTTGGCCTATATGGGCCAAGGGCACCAGCCCCAAGAGGCCCATGCGCCAAGAGATAAGGGAAAGGGAGAGTCCTAAAAGGGGAAGGCACCTCCGAGGTGCCTTGGGGAGGATGGACTCCTCCCTCGCCGCACCCTTCCTTGGAGGAAGGGCCAAGGCTGCGCCCCCCCCCCCCTCTCCCTTGGCCCTATATATAGTGGGGGGAGGGAGGGCAGCAAACCCTAAGCCCTGGCGGCTCCCTCTCCCTCTCGTGACACATCTCCCTCCTCCCGCAGCGCTTGGCGAAGCCCTGTTGGAATCCCGCTACTTCCACCACCACGCCGTCGTGCTGCTGGATCTCCATCAACCTCTCCTTCCCCCTTGCTGGATCAAGAAGGAGGAGGCGTCACTGCTCCGTATGTGTGTTGAACGCGGAGGTGCCGTCTGTTCGGCGCTAGGATCATCGGTGATTTGGACCACGACGAGTACGACTCCATCAACCCCGTTCTCTTGAACGCTTCCGCTCGCGATCTACAAGGGTATGTAGATGCACTCCTTCTCTCTCGTTGCTAGTAAACTACATAGATTGATCTTGGTGATGCGTAGAAAATTTTGAATTTCTGCTACATAACCCAACAGTGGCATCATGAGCTAGGTCTATGCGTAGTTTCTATGCACGAGTAGAACACAAAGTAGTTGTGGGCGTCGATGTTGTCAATTTACTTGCCGTTACTAGTCTTATCTTGATTCGGCGGCATCGTGCGATGAAGCGGCCCGGACCGACCTTACACGTACACTTACGTGAGACAGGTTCCACCGACTGACATGCACTAGTTGCATAAGGTGGCTAGCGGGTGTCTGTCTCTCCCACTTTAGTCGGATCGGATTCGATGAAAAGGGTCCTTATGAAGGGTAAATAGAAATTGGCATATCACGTTGTGGCTTTTGCGTAGGTAAGAAACGTTCTTGCTAGAATCCCATAGCAGCCACGTAAAACATGCAACAACAATTAGAGGACGTCTAACTTGTTTTTGCAGGGTTTGTTATGTGATGTGATATGGCCAAAAGGATGTGATGAATGATATATGTGATGTATGAGATTGATCATGTTCTTGTAATAGGAATCACGACTTGCATGTCGATGAGTATGACAACCGGCAGGAGCCATAGGAGTTGTCTTAATTTATTGTATGACCTGCGTGTCAATGAAAACGCCATGTAATTACTTTACTTTATTGCTAACCGTTAGCCATAGTAGTAGAAGTAATAGTTAGCGAGACAACTTCATGAAGACACAATGATGGAGATCATGATGATGGAGATCATGGTGTCATGCCGGTGACGAAGGTGATCATGCCGCGCCTCGAAGATGGAGATCAAAGGCGCAGGATGATATTGGCCATATCACGTCACTTTATGATTTGCATGTGATGTTTATCATGTTTACATCTTATTTGCTTAGAACGACGGTAGCATAAATAAGATGATCCCTCACTAAAATTTCAAGAGACGTGTTCCCCCTAACTGTGCACCGTTGCGAAGGTTCGTTGTTTCGAAGCACCACGTGATGATCGGGTGTGATAGATTCTAACGTTCGAATACAACGGGTGTTGACGAGCCTAGCATGTACAGACATGGCCTCGGAACACATGCGAAACACTTAGGTTGACTTGACGAGCCTAGCATGTACAGACATGGCCTCGGAACACAAGAGATCGAAAGGTCGAACATGAGTCGTATAGTAGATGCGATCAACATGGAGATGTTCACCGATGATGACTAGTCCGTCTCACGTGATGATTGGACACGGCCTAGTTTGACTCGGGTCATGTATCACTTAGATGACTAGAGGGATGTCTATCTGAGTGGGAGTTCATTATCAGATGAACTTCATTATCATGAACATAGTCAAAAGGTCTTTGCAAATTATGTCATAGCTTACACTTTAGTTCTACTGTTTAAGATATGTTCCTAGAGAAAATTTAGTTGAAAGTTGATAGTAGCAATTATGCGGACTGGGTCCGTAAACTGAGGATTGTCCTCATTGCTGCACAGAAGGCTTATGTCCTTAATGCACCGCTTGGTGTGCTGAACCTCAGCGTCGTCTGTAGATGTTGCGAAACATCTGGCATACACGTTTTGATGACTACGTGATAGTTCAGTGCGTAATGCTAACGGTTTAGAATTGTGGCACCAAAGACGTTTTGAAACGTCACAGAACATATGAGATGTTCCGAAGACTGAAATTGGGATTTCAGACTAGTGCCCACGTCAAGAGGTATGAGACCTCTGACAAGTTTCTTAAGCCTGCAAACTGAGGGAGAAAAGCTCAATCGTTGAGCATGTGCTCAAATTGTCTGAGTACTACAATCGCTTGAATCGAGTGGGAGTTAATCTTCCAGATAAGATAGTGATGGTTCTCCATAGTCACTGCCACCAAGCTATTAGAGCTTCGTGATGAACTATAACATATCAGGGATAGATATGATGATCCTTGAGCAACTCGCGATGTTTGACACCGCGAAAGTAGAAATCAAGAAGGAGCATCAATTGTTGATGGTTAGTAAAACCACTAGTTTCTAGAAGGGCAAGGGCAAAAGGGATACTTCATGAAACAGCAAATCATTTGCTGCTCTAGTGAAGAATCCCAAGGTTGAACCCAAACCCGAGACTAAGTGCTTCTATAATGAGGGGAACGGTCACTGAAGCAGAACTACCCTAGATACTTGATAGATGAGAAGGCAGGCAAGGTCGACAGAAGTATATTGGATATACATTATATGAATGTGTACTTTACTAGTACTCCTAGCGGCACCAGGGTATTAGATACCGGTTCGGTTGCTAAGTGTTAGTAACTCGAAATAAAAGCTACGGAATAAATGGAGACTGGCTAAAGGTGAGATGACGATATGTGTTGGAAGTGTTTCCAAGGTTGATGTGATCAAGCATCGCATGCTCCCTCTACCATCGAGATTTGGTGTTTGCGTTGAGCATGATTGGATTATGTTTATCGCAATACGGTTATTCATTTAAGGAGAATAATGGTTACTCTGTTTATTTGAATAATACCTTCAATGGTCTTGCACCTAAAATGAATCTCGATCGCACCAAAAGATATAAAATAGTAATGATAGTACCACATACTTGTGGCACTGCCATTTGAGTCATATTGGTATAGAACGCATGAAGAAGCTCCATGTAGATGGGTCTTTGGACTCACTCGTTTTGAAAACATTGAGACATGCGAACCATGTCTATTGGTATATATGCATGAAGAAACTCCATGCAGATGGATCGTTTGGACTCACTTGATTTTGAATCACTTGAGACATGCAAATCATACCACATGGGCAAGATGACTGGTTCTCCATAGTGGGAGTTAATCTTCCAGATAAGATAGTGATGGTTCTCCATAGTCACTGCCACCAAGCTATTAGAGCTTCGTGATGAACTATAACATATCAGGGATAGATATGATGATCCTTGAGCAACTCGCGATGTTTGACACCGCGAAAGTAGAAATCAAGAAGGAGCATCAATTGTTGATGGTTAGTAAAACCACTAGTTTCTAGAAGGGCAAGGGCAAAAGGGATACTTCATGAAACAGCAAATCATTTGCTGCTCTAGTGAAGAATCCCAAGGTTGAACCCAAACCCGAGACTAAGTGCTTCTATAATGAGGGGAACGGTCACTGAAGCAGAACTACCCTAGATACTTGATAGATGAGAAGGCAGGCAAGGTCGACAGAAGTATATTGGATATACATTATATGAATGTGTACTTTACTAGTACTCCTAGCGGCACCAGGGTATTAGATACCGGTTCGGTTGCTAAGTGTTAGTAACTCGAAATAAAAGCTACGGAATAAATGGAGACTGGCTAAAGGTGAGATGACGATATGTGTTGGAAGTGTTTCCAAGGTTGATGTGATCAAGCATCGCATGCTCCCTCTACCATCGAGATTTGGTGTTTGCGTTGAGCATGATTGGATTATGTTTATCGCAATACGGTTATTCATTTAAGGAGAATAATGGTTACTCTGTTTATTTGAATAATACCTTCAATGGTCTTGCACCTAAAATGAATCTCGATCGCACCAAAAGATATAAAATAGTAATGATAGTACCACATACTTGTGGCACTGCCATTTGAGTCATATTGGTATAGAACGCATGAAGAAGCTCCATGTAGATGGGTCTTTGGACTCACTCGTTTTGAAAACATTGAGACATGCGAACCATGTCTATTGGTATATATGCATGAAGAAACTCCATGCAGATGGATCGTTTGGACTCACTTGATTTTGAATCACTTGAGACATGCAAATCATACCACATGGGCAAGATGACTGAAAGGCCTCGTTTTCAGTAAGATGGAACAAGAGAGCAACTTGTTGGAAGTAATACGTTTTGATGTGTGCAGTCCAATGAGTGCTGAGGCATGCAGTGGATATCGTTATGTTCTTACTTCACAGATGATTCGAGTAGATGCTGAGAATATTTACTTGATGAAACACAAGTCTGAATTATTGAAAGGTTCAAGTAATTTCAGAGAGAAGTTGAAGATCGTCGTGACAAGAGGATAAAATGTCTGTGATATGATCATAGAGATGAGTATCTGAGTTACGAGTTTGGCACACAATTAACACATTGTGGAAATACCGCCTGGAACACCACAGTGTGATGGTGTGTCCGAACATCATAACTGCACCCTATTGGATATGGTGCATACCATGATGTCTCTTATCGAATTACCACTATCGTTTATGGGTTAGGCATTAGAGATAACCGCATTCACTTTAAAAGGGGCACCACACAATTCCGTTGAGACGACACCGTTAAGAGAAACCTAAGTTGTCGTTTCTTAAAAGTTTGGGGCTGCGATGCTTATGTGAAAAAAAAATCAGGCTGATAAGCTCGAACCCAAAGCGGATAAATGCATCTTCATAGAATACCCAAAACAGTTGGGTATACCTCCTATTTCAGATCCGGAAGCAAGGTGATTATTTCTAGAAACAGGTCCTTTCTCGAGGAAAAGTTTCTCTCGAAAGAATTGAGTGGGAGGATGGTGGAGACTTGATGAGGTTATTGAACCATAACTTCAACTAGTGTGTAGCAGGGCACAGGAACTTGTTCCTGTGGCACCTACACCAATTGAAGTGGAAGCTTATGATAGTGATCATGAAACTTCGGATCAAGTCACTACCAAACCTCGTAGGACGATGAGGATGCGTACTACTTCAGAGTAATGCGTAATCCTGTCTTGGAAGTCATGTTGCTAGACAACAATGAACCTACGAGCTATGGAGAAGCGATGGTGGGCCCATACCGACAAATGGTTAGAAGCCATGAAATCCGAGATAGGATCCATGTATCAGAACAAAGCATGGACTTTGGTGAACTTGCCCGATGATCGGCAAGCCATTGAGATAAATGGATCTTTAAGAAGAAGACGGACGTGGACGGTAATGTTACCGTCTATGAAGCTCGACTTGTGGCAAAGAGTATTTTCACAAGTTCAAGGAGTTGACTACGATGAGATTTTTCTCATCCGTAGCGATGCTTAAGTCCGTCGGAATCATGTTAGCATTAGCTGCCTTTATGAAATCTGGTAGATGGATGTCAAAACAAGTTTCCTTACCAGTTTTCGTAAGGAAAGGTTGTATGTGATACAATCAGAAAGGTTTTGTCCATCCTAAGGATGCTAAAAGGTATGCTAGCTCCAGCGATCCTTCCATGGATTAGAGCAAGCATCTCGGAGTCAGAATATACGCTTTGATGGAGTGATCAAAGTTTTTGGGTTTATACAAGGTTTGTTAGAAACTTGTATTTACAATAAAGTGAGTGGGAGCGCTACAACATTTCTGATAAGTATATGTGAATGACATATTGTTGATCCGAAATGATGTAGAATTTCTGGAAAGCATAAAGGGTTGTTTGAAAGGAGTTTTTCAAAGGAAGACCTGGATAAAGCTGCTTACATATTGGGCATCAAGATCTATAGAGATAGATCAAGACGCCCGATGATACTTTCAAAGAACGCACACCTTGACATGATTTTGAAAGAGTTCAAAGTAGATCAGCAAAGAAGGAGTTCTTGGCTGTGTTACAAGGTGTGAGTATTGAGTAAGACTCAAGACCTGACCACAGCAGAAGAGAGAGAAAGGACGAAGGTCGTCCCCTATGCTTTAGACGTAGGCTCTACAGTATGCTATGCTGTGTACCGCACATGAAGTGTGCCTTGCCATGAGTTGGTCAAGGGGTACAATAGTGATCCGGGAATGGATCACATGACAGCGGTCGAACTTATCCTTAGTATCTAGTGGACTAAGTAATTTTCTTGATTATGGAGGTGAAAAGGAGTTCGTCATAAAGGGTTACGTCGATGCGAACTTTGACACTAATCCGGATGACTCTGAGTAGTAAACCGGATTCGTATAGTAGAGCAGTTATTTGAAATGGCTCCAAGTAGCGCGTGGTAGCATCCACAAGATGACATAGATATTCGTAAAGCACACACGGATCTGAAAGGTTCAGACCCGTTGACTAATAACCTCTCTCACAAGCATAACATGATCAAACTAGAACTCATTGAGTGTTAATCGCATAGTGATGTGAACTAGATTGTTGACTCTAGTAAACTCTTTGGATGTTGGTCACATGGTGATGTGACCTGTGAGTGTTAATCACATGGTGATGTGAACTAGATTATTGACTCAAGTGCAAGTGGGAGACTGTTGGAAATATGCCCTAGAGGCAATAATAAATTGGTTATTATTATATTTCCTTGTTCATGATAATCGTTTATTATCCATGCTAGAATTGTATTGATAGGAAACTCAGATACATGTGTGGATACATAGACAACACCATGTCCCTAGTAAGCCTCTAGTTGACTAGCTCGTTGATCAATAGATGATTACGGTTTCCTGACCATGGACATTGGATGTCGTTGATAATGGGATCACATCATTAGGAGAATGATGTGATGGACAAGACCCAATCCTAAGCCTAGCACAAGATCGTGTAGTTCGTTTGCTAAGAGCTTTTCTAATGTCAAGTATCATTTCCTTAGACCATGAGATTGTGCAACTCCCGGATACCGTAGGAATGCTTTGGGTGTACCAAACGTCACAACGTAACTGGGTGGCTATAAAGGTGCACTACAGGTATCTCTGAAAGTGTCTGTTGGGTTGGCACGAATCGAGACTGGGATTTGTCACTCCGTGTAAACGGAGAGGTATCTCTGGGCCCACTCGGTAGGACATCGTCATAATGTGCACAATGTGACCAAGGAGTTGATCACGGGATGATGTGTTACGGAACGAGTAAAGAGACTTGCCGGTAACGAGATTGAACAAGGTATCGGGATACCGACGATCGAATCTCGGGCAAGTACTATATCGCTAGACAAAGGGAATTGTATACGGGATTGATTGAATCCTTGACATCGTGGTTCATCCGATGAGATCATCATGGAACATGTGGGAGCCAACATGGGTATCCAGATCCCGCTGTTGGTTATTGGCCGGAGAACGTCTCGGTCATGTCAGCATGGTTCCCGAATCCGTAGGGTCTACACACTTAAGGTTCGGTGGCACTAGGGTTATAGAGATATTAGTATGCGGTAATCCGAAAGTTGTTCCGAGTCCTGGATGAGATCCCGAACGTCACGAGGAGTTCCGGAATGGTCCGGAGGTAAAGATTTATATATGGGAAGTCTTATTTTGGTCACCGGAAAAGTTTCGCGCATTATCGGTATTGTACCGGGAGTGCCGAAAGGGGTCCGGGGGTCCACCAGCCCCGGGGGGGCACATGGGCTGTAGGGGTGTGCGCCTTGGCCTATATGGGCCAAGGGCACCAGCCCCAAGAGGCCCATGCGCCAAGAGATAAGGGAAAGGGAGAGTCCTCAAAGGGGAAGGCACCTCCGAGGTGCCTTGGGGAGGATGGACTCCTCCCTCGCCGCACCCTTCCTTGGAGGAAGGGCCAAGGCTGCACCCCCCCCTCTCCCTTGGCCCTATATATAGTGGGGGGAGGGAGGGCAGCAAACCCTAAGCCCTGGCGGCTCCCTCTCCCTCCCGTGACACATCTCCCTCCTCCCGCAGCGCTTGGCGAAGCCCTGTTGGAATCCCGCTACTTCCACCACCACGCCGTCGTGCTGCTGGATCTCCATCAACCTCTCCTTCCCCCTTGATGGATCAAGAAGGAGGAGACGTCGCTGCTCCGTACGTGTGTTGAACGCAGAGGTGCCGTCCGTTCGGCGCTAGGATCATCGGTGATTTGGATCACGACGAGTACGACTCCATCAACCCCGTTCTCTTGAACGCTTCCGCTCGCGATCTACAAGGGTATGTAGATGCACTCCTTCTCTCTCGTTGCTAGTAAACTCTATAGATTGATCTTGGTGATGCGTAGAAAATTTTGAATTTCTGCTACGTTCCCCAACATGATACATGTGTGAATACATAGACAAACAGAGTGTCACTAGTATGCCTCTACTTGACTAGCTCGTTGATCAAAGATGGTTATGTTTCCTAGCCATAGACATGAGTTGTCATTTGATTAACGGGATCACATCATTAGGAGAATGATGCGATTGACTTGACCCATTCCGTTAGCTTAGCACTTGATCGTTTAGTATTCTGCTATTGCTTTCTTCATGACTTATACATGTTCCTATGACTATGAGATTATGCAACTCCCATTTACCGGAGGAACACTTTGTGTGCTACCAAACGTCACAACGTAACTGGGTGATTATAAAGGTGCTCTACAGGTGTCTCCGAAGGTACTTGTTGGGTTGGCGTATTTCGAGATTAGGATTTGTCACTCCGATTGTCGGAGAGGTATCTCTGGGCCCACTCAGTAATGCACATCACTATAAGCCTTGCAAGCATTGTAACTAATGAGTTAGTTGCGGGATGATGTATTACAGAACGAGTAAAGAGACTTGCCGGTAACGAGATTGAACTAGGTATTGAGATACCAACGATCGAATCTCGGGCAAGTAACATACCGATGACAAAGGGAACAACGTATGTTGTTATGCGGTTTGACCGATAAAGATCTTCGTAGAATATGTGGAAGCCAATATGAGCATCCAGGTTCCGCTATTGGTTATTGACCGGAGACGTGTCTCGGTCATGTCTACATTGTTCTCGAACCCGTAGGGTCCACACGCTTAAAGTTCAATGACGGTTATATTATGAGTTTATGTGTTTTGATGTACCGAAGGTAGTTCGGAGTCTCGGATGAGATCGGGGATATGACGAGGAGTCTCGAAATGGTCGAGACGTAAAGATCGATATATTGGACGACTATATTCGGACATCGGAAAGGTTCCGAGTGATTCGGGTATTTTTCGGAGCAGTTGGGTATCTTCATAGAATACCCAAAACAGTTGGGTATACCTCCTATTTCAGATCTGGAAGAAAAAGTGATTGTTTCTAGAAACGCGTTCTTTCTCGAGGAAAAGTTTCTCTCGAAAGAATTGAGTGGGAGGATGGTGGAGACTTGATGAGGTCATTGAACCGTCACTTCAACTAATGTGTAGCAGGGCACAGGAAGTTGTTCCTGTGGCACCTACACCAATTGAAGTGGAAGCTTATGATAGTGATCATGAAACTTCAGATCAAGTCACTACCAAACCTCATAGGATGACAAGGATGCGTACTACTTCAGAGTGGTACGTAATCCTGTCTTGGAAGTCATGTTGTTGGACAACGATGAACCTATGAGCTGTGGAGAAGCGATGGTGGGCCCGGATTCCGATGAATGGCTCGAGGCCATAAAATCCGAGAGAGGATCCATGTATAAAAACAAAGTGTAGACTTTGAAGAACTACTTGATGGTCGTAAAGCTGTTGGGTGCAGATGGATTTTAAAAGGAAGACGGATAATGATGGTAAATGTCACCATTAAGAAAGCTCGACTTGTCGTTAAGATGTTTTCCGACAAGTTCAAGGAGTTGACTACAACGAGGCTTTCTCACTCGTAGCGATGCTAAGAGTCTGTTGGAATTATATTAGCAGTTACTGCATTATTTATGAAATCTTGCAGATAGGATGTCAAAACATTGTTTCCTCGACGATTTTCTTGAGGAAAGGTTGTATGTGATACAACCAGAAGGTTTTGTCAATCCTGAAATATGCTAACAAGTATGCAAAGCTCCAGCAATCCTTCTAAGGACTGGAGTAAGCATCTCGGAGTTGGAATGTACGCTTTGATGAGATGATCAAAGATTTTGGGTTTATACAAAGTTTAAGAGAAACTTGTATTTCCAAAGAAGTGAGTGGGAGCACTATAGAATTTTTGATGAGTATATGTTGTTAACATATTGTTGATCAGAAATGATGTATAATTTCTGGAAAGCATCCAGGGTTATTTGAAAAGTGTTTTTCAATGGAAAACCTGGATTAAGCTACTTGAACATTGAGCATCAAGATCTATAAGGATAGATCAAAAACGCTTAATAGTACTTTCAAATGAATACATACCGTGACAGGATTTTGAAGGAGTTCAAAATAGATCAGCAAAGAAGGAGTTCTTGGCTGTGTTACAAGGTGTGAGTATTGAGTAAGACTCAAGACCTGACCACGACAGAGGAGAGAGAAAGGACGAAGGTTGTCCCCTATGCTTTAGACGTAGGCTCTATAGTATGCTATGTAGTGTACCACACCTGAAGTGTACCTTGCCATGAGTCAGTCAAGGGGTACAAGAGTGATCCAGGAATGGATCACATGCCAGCGGTCGAACTTATCCTTAGTATCTAGTGGACTAAGGAATTTTCTCGATTATGGATGTGGTAAAAGAGTTCGTCGTAAGGGGTTACGTCGATGCAAACTTTGACACTAATCCGGATGACTCTGAGTAGTAAACCGGATTCGTATAGTAGAGCAGTTATTTGGAATAGTTCCAAGTGGCGCGTGGTAGCTACATCTACAAGATGACATAGAGATTTGTAAAGCACACACGGATCTGAATGTTGCAGACCCATTGACTAAAACCTCTCTCATAAGCATAACATGATCAAACCCTATAACTCATTGAGTGTTAATCACATGGTGATGTGGACTAGATTATTGACTCTAGTAAACTCTTGGGTATTAGTCACATGGCGATGTGAACTTTGAGTGTTAATCACATGGTGATGTGAACTAGATTATTGACTCTAGTGCAAGTGGGAGACTGTTGGAAATATGCCCTAGAGGCAATGATAAAATGGTTATTATTGTATTTCCTTGTTCATGATAATTGTCTGTTGTTCATGCTATAATTGTATTAACTGGAAACCGTAATACATGTGTGAATACATAGACCACAACATGTCCCTAGTGAGCCTCTAGTTGACTAGCTCGTTGATCAACAGATAGTCATGGTTTCCTGACTATGGACATTGGATGTCATTGATAACGGGATCACATCATTAGGAGAATGATGTGATGGACAAGACCCAATCCTAAGCATAGCATAAGATCGTGTAGTTCGTTTGCTAGAGCTTTTCCAAATGTCAAGTATCATTTCCTTAGACCATGAGATTGTGCAACTCCCGGATACCATAGGAGTGCTTTGGGTGTGCCAAAAGTCACAACGTAACTGGGTGGCTATAAAGGTGCACTACGGGTATCTCCGAAAGTGTCTGTTGGGTTGGCACGAATCGAGACTGGGATTTGTCACTCCGTATGACGGAGAGGTATCTCTGGGCCCACTCGGTAATGCATCATCATAATGAGCTCAATGTGACCAAGTGTTTGGTCACGGGATCATGCATTACGGTACGAGTAAAGTGACTTGCCGGTAACGAGATTGAACAAGGTATTGGGATACCGACGATCGAATCTCGGGCAAGTAACGTACCGATTGACAAAGGGAATTGTATAGGGGATTGATTGAATCCTCGACATCGTGGTTCATCCGATGAGATCATCGTGGAACATGTGGGAGCCAACATGGGTATCCAGATCCCGCTGTTGGTTATTGACCGGAGAGTCGTCTCGGTCATGTCTGCATGTCTCCCGAACCCGTAGGGTCTACACACTTAAGGTTCGGTGACGCTAGAGTTGTAGAGATATTAGTATGCGGTTAACCGAAAGTTTTTCGGAGTCCCGGATGAGATCCCGGACGTCACGAGGAGTTCCGGAATGGTCCGGAGGTAAAGATTTATATATGGGAAGTCCTATTTTGGCCACCGGAAAATGTTCGGGATTTTTCGGTATTGTACCGGGAAGGTTCTAGAAGGTTTCGAAGTGGGGCCCACCTGCATGGGGGGACCCACATGAACGTGGGTAGTGGGGGCAAGGCCCCACACCCCTAGTCAAGGCGCACCAAGATCGCACCTTAGAAGGAATAAGATCATATCCCGAAGGGATAAGATCAAGATCCCTAAAAAAGGGGGATAACAATCGGTGGGGAAGGGAAATGATGGGATTTCTTTCCCCCACCTTTGCCAACGCCCCAATGGACTTGGAGGGCAAGAAACCAGCCCCCTCCACCCCTATATATAGTGGGGAGGCGCATGGGAGCAGCACCCCAAGCCCTGGCGCCTCCCTCCCTCCCGTGACACCTCTTCCTCCCCGCTTGCGCTTGGCGAAGCCCTGTCGGGATCCCGCTACTTCCACCACCACGCCGTCGTGCTGCTGGATCTCCATCAACTTCTCCTCCCCCCTTGCTGGATCAAGAAGGAGGAGACGTCCCCGCTCCGTACGTGTGTTGAACGCGGAGGTGCCATCCGTTCGGCGCTAGGATCATCGGTGATTTGGATCACGACGAGTACGACTCCATCAACCCGTTCTCTTGAACGATTCCGCTTAGAGATCTTCAAGGGTATGAAGATGCACTCCCTCTCTCTCGTTGCTAGCATCTCCTAGATTGATCTTGGTGACACGTAGGAAAATTTTGAATTTCTGCTACGTTCCCCAACACCCGTGTGGGAACACATTCTCTTGATACGTAGATTGATCTGGCCTGTCTGGCTTTTTTATTCAGGTCCTGACGCAGGTCGTACTTATGGCCCTGAGCCGCTATATCCTTTACTTTACGGTGGGGAGGTGCGGGCTGGTATATGGCATTGTAGCCACTTTGTCCCGTCCACGAGGTGGTCGGTCCGGTTGATCGGCGTGATCGTGCCTCAACGGAATTGGCGCAAGGGCCTCGTCGTCGAATTGTGGCAGCAACTTGCGCTTGGGATAGCTCTTTGTTTGGCGTTCATGGCCATATCTCTCTTCAGCGTCTAGCACTTTATTCCATCTGTCGTTGAGTGTATCCTGCTCGGCTTTGAGCCGCCGCTGCTGCTTTTTCAGTCTCTTTGCTGTGGCAATAAGCCGTCGCTGAAAGCGTTCTTGTTCGAGGGGTTCTTCTGGGATGATGAATTCGTCATCTCCGAGGCTGACATCCTCTTCGGAGACATGTAGATAGTTACTGTCTTTGGAATCATTATGATCTGTGAGATGCTCGGGACTGCATTGGCCATCCTCCCGCTCGTCCTGCTCCAACGCTGGCTCCGCGGGGTCTTCGGTGTCCTCCGGAGCTTCATTGTCGTTGGTGTCGGTATTACTTTCCCTTCTTCGACGCGATCGTGAGTGGCACCGCTGACACCGGCGCTTAGGAGGTCCATCGACGGGCTTATCCTCTTCTGGATCTTTGTCGCCATCGTCGTCCTTCTCCTAGGGTGTGTCCACCATATATACGTTATAGGTAGAAGTGGCCGTCCATCGCCTGGTGACGGGCGGGTTTTGATCTAGATCGGCTTCAACGTCGTGGTCCATACCCTCATAGTCTTCGGAAGCATAGTCTAGCACATCGGTTAAGTCTTTGACCGTAGCTACCAAGTGGGTGGTGGGTGGGAAGCAAAATTCCCTGATCTCAGCCCCCAGTTTTAACTAGGCACAGTTCGGCAGAGGATCCTTCGTAATGGCGAGAGATTGCAGTAAGTCCAATGCCTCGTTTAAGGGCGAGAGTTGTATAGGAGTTTGGGGGTCTGCGGAGCCAGGCTCGGTGATGACCACTTGATTGAGCCTGGAGAGTGCGGATCCCGAGAGTTCGGAGCTCATAATCGGAAACGAGTCCGGCTTCCCAGCGGCGGGGAGAGTCCCGTTCGATTCTGGGTTTGTGAGCGGCATGATCGCCGTTGAGCCACTAGCTAAAAGTTCCATGGAGAGGGAGAGTTCGGCGGGGTTTATCCTCCCATCTTCAGACAAAGTGAGCTGCTTCGGATCTAGGGCCAGAGCGGACACGGATGTTGACCCCTGGACGGGATCTGGTGGTAGATCCGGGATGTCTTCACCGTGTAGGCAGGGGGTGACAACCGAGGGTGCGAATCCTTCGAAGATCAAATATCCTCGGACGTCGGCGACATAATTTAGACTTCCAAACCTGATCTGATGACCAGGGGCGTAGCTGTCGACCTGCTCAAGGTGGCCATCCGAATTGGCACGTAGCACGAAGCCGCCAAACATGAAAAGCTGACCGGGGAGGAAGATCTCCCCGGGGGTGGTGTTGTCGCTGATGACAAAGCGGGCCATCAATCCTTCTGTCGATGACACAGTGGAACTCTCAATGAAAGCACCAATGTCGGTGTTAAAATCGGCGGATCTCGGGTAGGGGGTCCCGAACTGTGTATCTGAGGATCGATGGTAACAGGAGGAAACAAGGACACAATGTTTACCCAGGTTCGGGCCCTCTTAACAGAGGTAATACCCAACTTCCTGCTAGATTGATCTTGATGAATATGAGGATTACAAGAGTTGATCTACCTCGAGATCGATGTGGCTAAGCCCTAGAAGCCTAGCCTATGGTAATTGTGATTCTGCCTCTACGGACTAAACCCTCCGGTTTATATATGCACCGGAGGGGCCTAGGGTTGTACATGATAATCCCCAAGTGTAGGGAATCATCGTAGCAATTTCCAAAGGTGGAAGTGATAATTATGGAGTGTCGAACCCACAAGGAGCTAAAGGTAAGATCAATATTCTCTCAAGCCCTATCTGCCACTGATACGACTCTACGTACACCGAACGTTTGCTTCCAACTAGAAACGAGAAATAAAACTACGTTGTGGGTATGAAGAGGATAACTTTGCATGATATCGGAGAGCTAAAACATAAAAGTAGGTGCTGTTATCATAAAGTTAGAATATATTAATAAATATTATAAATAGCGAGTGTGGAATAATGATGGATCGGTGTGCGGAATTGTCCTAGGCAATTGTTAACAAGACCGATAGTCGTCATTGCAATTTCATATGAGGGAGAGGCATAAGCTAACATACTTTCTCTTCTTGGATCATATGCACTTATGATTGGAACTCTAGCAAGCATCCGCAACTACTAAAGTCATTAAGATAAAACCCAACCATAGCATTAAAGCATCAAGTCCTCTTTATTCCCATACGCAACAACCCCCTTACTCGGGTTTGTGTTTTAGTCACTCACCAACCCACTATAAGCTAATCATGAACGTATTGCAACACCCTACAGCGGGAGTCCCTCACGCTTGCGCGACACGGAGAGCACCATAGGACAGCACCAATAATAAAACATACAACTCATACCAATCTAGATCATCAATCAACCCAAAGACAAAGGATATCTACTCAAAACATCATAGGATGGCAACACATCATTGGATCATAATATGTGGCATAAAGCACCATGTTCAAGTAGGGATTACAGCGGGGTGCGGGAGAGTGGACCGCGTAAAATAGATGAGGATGGTGGTGATGGTGATGGTGATGTTGATGAAGACGATCACCGCAGCGATGATTCCCCTCCCGATGGCACTTCGGTGCCACCGAGAGAGAGGAGGAGAGGTTCTCCCCCTTGTGCTTCCTCCTCCATGGCCTCCCCCCTAGATGAGGAGAGGTTCTCCCTCTGGTCCTTGGCCTTCATGGCGATGATGGCCCCTCCGGGATCCTCCTCCATGGCCTCTGGTGATGATGGTGTTGGGGATCGTTGCAGAAATTAAAAAACTTCTACGCATCACCAAGATCAATCTATGGAGTTTACTAGCAACGAGAGGGGAGTGCATCTTCATACCTTTGAAGATCGAGATGCGGAAGCGTTGCAAGAATGCGGTTGGAGGAGTCGTACACGTAGCGATTCAGATCGCGGCAGAATCCGATCCAAGCACCGAACAACGGTGCCTCCGCGTTCAACACACGTGTAGCCCGGTGACGTCTCCCGCGCCTTGACCAACAAGGAGGGGGGAGAGGTTGAGGAAGAAGGCTCCAACAACGGCACGACGGCATGGTGGTGGTGGAGTGGCAGTTCTCCGGCAGGGCTTCGCCAAGCTCACGCGGAGGAGGAGAGGTGTTGGGGAGGGGAGGGGCTGCGCCTTGGATGTGGTGCTGCAGCCCTCCCTCCACCCCTCTATTTATAGGGAGAAGGGGGAAGGGGGCCGGCCCCTCTAGATGAGATCTAGAGGGGGGGCGGCGGCCAAGGGGGAGGGGGCTTGCCCCCCAAGCAAGGGGGGCCCCCTTTAGGGTTCCCCCAAACCCTAGGCGCATGGGCCCTAGGGGGGATGGCGCCCAACCCACTTAGGGGCTGGTTCCCTTCCACCTACAGCCCATAAGGCCCTCCGGGGCAGGTGGACCCTCCCTGTGGACACCCGGAACCCCTCCAGTGGTCCCGGTACAATACCGGTATACCCCCGAATATTTCCGGTGACCGTATGATGACTTCCCATATATAAATCTTCACCTCCGGACCAATCCGGAACTCCTCGTGACATCTGGGATATCATCCGAGACTCCGAACAACATTCGGTAATCACATACAAACCTTCCTTATAACCCTAGCGTCATCAAACCTTAAGTGTGTAGACCCTACGGGTTCGGGAATCATGCAGACATGACCGAGACACCTCTCTAGCCAATAACCAACAGCGGGATCTAGATACCCATGTTGGCTCCCACACGTTCCACGATGATCTCATCGGATGCCACGATGTCGAGGATTCAAGCAACCCCGTATACAATTCCCTTTGTCAATCGGTACGTTACTTGCCCGAGATTCGATCGTCGGTATCCCAATACCTCGTTCAATCTCGTTACCGGCAAGTCACTTTACTCGTTCCGTAATGCATGATCCCGTGACCAACTACTTGGTCACATCGAGCTCATTATGATGATGCATTACCGAGTGGGCCCAGAGATACCTCTCCGTCATACGGAGTGACAAATCCCAGTCTCGATCCGTGCCAACCCAACAGACACTTTCGGAGATACCTGTAGTGCACCTTTATAGTCACCCAGTTACGTTGTGACGTTTGGTACACCCAAAGCATTCCTACGGCATCCGGAGTTGCACGATCTCATGGTCTAAGGAAATGATACTTGACATTAGAAAAGCTTTAGCAAACGAACTACACGATCTAGTGCTATGCTTAGGATTGGGTCTTGTCCATCACATCATTCTCCTAATGATGTGATCCCGTTATCAATGACATCCAATGTCCATGGTCAGGAAACCGTAACCATCTATTGATCAACGAGCTAGTCAACTAGAGGCTCACTAGGGACATGTTGTGGTCTATGTATTCACACATGTATTACGATTTCCGGATAACACAATTATAGCATGAACAATAGACAATTATCATGAACAAGGAAATATAATAATAACCATTTTATTATTGCCTCTAGGGCATATTTCCAACAGTCTCCCACTTGCACTAGAGTCAATAATCTAGTTACATTGTGATGAATCGAACACCCATAGAGTTCTGGTGTTGATCATGTTTTGCTCGTGGAAGAGGTTTAGTCAACGGATCTGCGACATTCAGGTCCGTATGCACTTTACAAATATCTATGTCTCCATCTTGAACATTTTCACGAATGGAGTTGAAGCGACGCTTGATATGCCTGGTCTTCTTGTGAAACCTGGGCTCCTTGGCCAGGGCAATAGCTCCAGTGTTGTCACAGAAGAGAGTCATCGGGCCCGACGCATTGGGAATAACTCCTAGGTCGGTAATGAACTCCTTCATCCAGATTGCTTCATGTGCTGCCTCCGAGGCTGCCATGTACTCCGCTTCACATGTAGATCCCGCCACGACGCTTTGCTTGCAACTGCACCAGCTGACTGCCCCACCATTCAAAATATACACGTATCCGGTTTGTGACTTAGAGTCATCCAGATCTGTGTCGAAGCTAGCGTCGACGTAACCCTTTACGACGAGCTCTTCGTCACCTCCATAAACGAGAAACATATCCTTAGTCCTTTTCAGGTACTTCAGGATATTCTTGACCGCTGTCCAGTGTTCCATGCCGGGATTACTTTGGTACCTTCCTACCAAACTTACGGCAAGGTTTACATCAGGTCTGGTACACAGCATGGCATACATAATAGACCCTATGGCCGAGGCATAGGGGATGACACTCATCTTTTCTCTATCTTCTGCCGTGGTCGGGCATTGAGCCGTGCTCAATCTCACACCTTGCAATACAGGCAAGAACCCCTTCTTGGACTGATCCATATTGAACTTCTTCAATATCTTGTCAAGGTACGTGCTTTGTGAAAGACCAATGAGGCGTCTCGATCTATCTCTATAGATCTTGATGCCTAATATATAAGCAGCTTCTCCAAGGTCCTTCATTGAAAAACACTTATTCAAGTAGGCCTTTATGCTTTCCAAGAATTCTATATCATTTCCCATCAATAGTATGTCATCCACATATAATATGAGAAACGCTACAGAGCTCCCACTCACTTTCTTGTAAACACAGGCTTCTCCATAAGTCTGTGTAAACCCAAACGCTTTGATCATCTCATCAAAGCGAATGTTCCAACTCCGAGATGCTTGCACCAGCCCATAGATTGAGCGTTGGAGCTTGCACACCTTGTCAGCATTCTTAGGATCGACAAAACCTTCTGGCTGCATCATATACAATTCTTCCTTAAGGAAACCATTAAGGAATGCCGTTTTGACGTCCATTTGCCATATCTCATAATCATAGAACGCGGCAATTGCTAACATGATTCGGACGGACTTCAGCTTCGCTACGGGTGAGAAAGTCTCATCGTAGTCAACCCCTTGAACTTGTCGATAACCCTTAGCGACAAGCCGAGCCTTATAGATGGTCACATTACCATCCGCGTCTGTCTTCTTCTTAAAGATCCATTTATTTTCTATGGCTCGCCGATCATCGGGCAAGTCAGTCAAAGTCCATACTTCGTTTTCATACATGGATCCTATCTCGGATTTCATGGCTTCAAGCCATTTGTCGGAATCCGGGCCCGCCATCGCTTCTTCATAGTTCGAAGGTTCACCATTGTCTAACAACATGATTTCCAGGACAGGGTTGCCGTACCACTCTGGTGCGGAACGTGTCCTTGTGGACCTACGAAGTTCAGTAGTAACTTGATCCGAAGTTCCTTGATCATCATCATTAACTTCCTCTCTAGTCGGTGCAGGCACCACAGAAACATTTTCTTGAGCTGCGCTACTTTCCGGTTCAAGAGGCAGTACTTCATCAAGTTCCACTTTCCTCCCACTTACTTCTTTCGAGAGAAACTCTTTCTCTAGAAAGGATCCATTCTTGGCAACAAAGATCTTGCCTTCGGATCTGAGGTAGAAGGTATACCCAATAGTTTCCTTAGGGTATCCTATGAAGACGCATTTTTCCGACTTGGGTTCGAGCTTTTCAGGTTGAAGTTTCTTGACATAAGCATCGCATCCCCAAACTTTCAGAAACGACAGCTTAGGTTTCTTCCCAAACCATAATTCATACGGTGTCGTCTCAACGGATTTCGACGGAGCCCTATTTAAAGTGAATGCGGCAGTCTCTAAAGCATATCCCCAAAATGATAGCGGTAGGTCGGTAAGAGACATCATAGATCGCACCATGTCCAACAGAGTGCGATTACGACGTTCGGACACACCATTACGCTGAGGTGTTCCAGGCGGCGTGAGTTGTGAAACAATTCCACATTTCCTTAAGTGCGTGCCAAATTCGTGACTCAAATATTCTCCCCCACGATCTGATCGTAAGAACTTTATTTTCCTGTCACGTTGATTCTCAACCTCACTCTGAAATTCCTTGAACTTTTCAAAGGTCTCAGACTTGTGTTTCATTAAGTAGACATACCCATATCTACTTAAGTCATCAGTGAGGGTGAGAACATAACGATAACCACCGCGAGCCTCAACGCTCATTGGACCGCACACATCAGTATGTATGATTTCCAATAAGTTGGTTGCTCGCTCCATTGTTCCGGAGAACGGAGTCTTGGTCATTTTGCCCATGAGGCATGGTTCGCACGTGTCAAATGATTCATAATCAAGAGACTCCAAAAGTCCATCTGCATGGAGTTTCTTCATGCGTTTGACACCAATGTGACCAAGGCGGCAGTGCCACAAGTATGTGGGACTATCATTATCAACCTTACATCTTTTGGCATTCACACTATGAATATGTGTAACATCACGTTCGAGATTCAATAAGAATAAACCATTGACCAGCGGGGCATGACCATAAAACATATCTCTCATATAAATAGAACAACCATTATTCTCAGATTTAAATGAGTAGCCATCTCGCATTAAACGAGATCCAGATACAATGTTCATGCTCAAAGCTGGCACTAAATAACAATTATTGAGGTTTAAAACTAATCCCGTAGGTAAATGTAGAGGTAGCGTGCCGACGGCGATCACATCGACCTTGGAACCATTCCCGACGCGCATCGTCACCTCGTCCTTCGCCAGTCTCCGCTTATTCCGCAGCTCCTGTTTTGAGTTACAAATATGAGCAACCGCACCGGTATCAAATACCCAGGAGCTACTACGAGCGCTGGTAAGGTACACATCAATAACATGTATATCACATATACCTTTGGTATTGCCGGCCTTCTTATCCGCTAAGTACTTGGGGCAGTTCCGCTTCCAGTGACCGTTTCCCTTGCAATAAAAGCACTCAGTCTCAGGCTTGGGTCCATGCTTTGGCTTCTTCCCGGCAACTGGCTTACCGGGCGCGGCAACCCCCTTGCCGTCCTTCTTGAAGTTCTTCTTACCCTTGCCTTTCTTGAAACTAGTGGTTTTATTGACCATCAACACTTGATGTTCCTTTTTGATCTCCACCTCCGCTGATTTCAGCATTGAATATACCTCAGGAATGGTCTTTTCCATCCCCTGCATATTGAAGTTCATCACAAAGCTCTTGTAGCTAGGTGGGAGCGACTGAAGGATTCTGTCAACGACCGCGTCATCCGGGATATTAACTCCCAGCTGAGATAAGCAATTGTGTAACCCAGACATTTTGAGTATGTGCTCGCTGACAGAAGTATCCTCCTCCATCTTACAACTGTAGAACTTGTCAGAGACTTCATATCTCTCGACCCGGGCATGAGCTTGGAAAACCATTTTTAGCTCTTGGAACATCTCATATGCTCCGTGCTGCTCAAAACGCTTTTGGAGCCCCGGTTCTAAGCTGTAAAGCATGCCGCACTGAACCAGGGAGTAATCATCAACACGTGCTTGCCAGGCGTTCACAACGTCTTGGTTTGATGGGACGGGTGCTTCACCTAGCGGTGCTTCCAGGACATATGCTTTCTTGGCAGCTATGAGGATGATCCTCAAGTTCCGGACCCATTCCGTATAGTTGCTACCATCGTCTTTCAGCTTGGTTTTCTCTAGGAATGCGTTGAAGTTGAGGTTGACATTAGCGTGGGCCATTTGATCTACAAGACATATTGTAAAGGTTTTAGACTAAGTTCATGATAATTAAGTTCATCTAATCAAATTATTAATGAACTCCCACTCAGACAGACATCCCTCTAGTCATCTAAGTGATACATGATCCGAGTCAACTAGGCCGTGTCCGATCATCACGTGAGACGGACTAGTCATCATCGGTGAACATCTTCATGTTGATCGTATCTGCTATACGACTCATGCTCGACCTTTCGGTCTCTTGTGTTCCGAGGCCATGTCTGTACATGCTAGGCTCGTCAAGTCAACCTAAGTGTATTGCGTGTGTAAATCTGGCTTACACCCGTTGTATGCGAACGTTAGAACCTATCACACCCGATCATCACGTGGTGCTTCGGAACAACGAACCTTCGCAACGGTGCACAGTTAGGGGGAACACTTTCTTGAAATTTTAGCGAGGGATCATCTTATTTATGCTACCGTCGTTCTAAGCAAATAAGATGTAAAACATGATAAACATCACATGCAATCAAATAGTGACATGATATGGCCAATATCATTTTGCTCCTTTTGATCTCCATCTTCGGGGCGCCATGATCATCATCGTCACCGGCATGACACCATGATCTCCATCATCGTGTCTTCATGAAGTTGTCTCGCCAACTATTACTTCTACTACTATGGCTAACGGTTAGCAATAAAGTAAAGTAATTACATGACGTTCCAGTTGACACGCGGGTCATAAATAAATTAAGACAACTCCTATGGCTCCTGCCGGTTGTCATACTCATCGACATGCAAGTCATGATTCCTATTACAAGAACATGATCAATCTCATACATCACATATATCATTCATCACATCCTTCTGGCCATATCACATCACATGACATTTGCTGCAAAAACAAGTTAGACGTCCTCTAATTGTTGTTGCAAATTTTTACGTGGCTGCTATAGGTTTCTAGCAAGAACGTTTCTCACCTACGCCAAAACCACAACGTGATATGCCAATTTCTATTTACCCTTCATAAGGACCCTTTTCATCGAATCCGATCCGACTAAAGTGGGAGAGACAGACACCCGCTAGCCACCTTATGCAACTAGTGCATGTCAGTCGGTGGAACCTGTCTCACGTAAGCGTACGTGTAAGGTCGGTCCGGGCCGCTTCATCCCACGATGCCGCCGAATCAAGATAAGACTAGTAACGGCAGGTAAATTGAAAAAAATCGACGCCCACAACAATTTGTGTTCGACTCGTGCATAAAAACTACGCATAGACCTAGCTCATGATGCCACTGTTGGGGATCGTTCCAGAAATTAAAAAATTTCTACGCATCACCAAGATCAATCTATGGAGTTTACTAGAACCGAGAGGGGAGTGCATCTTCATACCTTTGAAGATCGCGATGCGGAAGCGTTGCAAGAACGCGGTTGGAGGAGTCATACACGTAGCGATTCAGATCGCGGCAGAATCCGATCCAAGCACCGAA
The DNA here is from genome assembly GCF_018294505.1 of Triticum aestivum. NCBI lineage: Eukaryota > Viridiplantae > Streptophyta > Magnoliopsida > Poales > Poaceae > Triticum > Triticum aestivum. The sequence continues at coordinate 107,859,093 of NC_057811.1, forward strand.
CAACGGTGCCTCCACGTTCAACACACGTGCAGCCCGGTGACGTCTCCCGCGCCTTGATCCAGCAAGGAGGAGGGAGAGGTTGAGGAAGAAGGCTCCAACAGCAGCACGACGGCGTGGTGGTGGTGGAGTGGCAGTTCTCCGGCAGGGCTTCGCCAAGCTCACGCGGAGGAGGAGAGGTGTTGGGGAGGGGAGGGGCTGCGCCTTGGATGTGGTGCTGCAGCCCTCCCTCCACCCCTCTATTTATAGGGAGAAGGGGGAAGGGGGCGGCCCCTCTAGATGAGATCTAGAGGGGGGGCGGCGGCCAAGGGGGAGGGGGCTTGCCCCCCAAGCAAGGGGGGCGCCCCCCTTTAGGGTTCCCCCAAACCCTAGGCGCATGGGCCCTAGGGGGGATGGCGCCCAGCCCACTTAGGGGCTGGTTCCCTTCCACCTACAGCCCATAAGGCCCTCCGGGGCAGGTGGACCCTCCCGGTGGACCCCCGAAACCCCTCCGGTGGTCCCGGTACAATACCGGTATACCCCCGAATATTTCCAGTGACCGTATGATGACTTCCCATATATAAATCATCACCTCCGGACCAATCCGGAACTCCTCGTGACGTCCGGGATCTCATCCGGGACTCCGAACAACATTCGGTAATCACATACAAACCTTCCTTATAACCCTAGCGTCATCGAACCTTAAGTGTGTAGACCCTACGGGTTCGGGAATCATGCAGACATGACCGAGACACCTCTCTAGCCAATAACCAACAGCGGGATCTAGATACCCATGTTGGCTCCCACATGTTCCACGATGATCTCATCGGATGAACCACGATGTCGAGGATTCAAGCAATCCCGTATACAATTCCCTTTGTCAACTGGTACGTTACTTGCCCGAGATTCGATCGTCGGTATCCCAATACCTCGTTCAATCTCGTTACCGGCAAGTCACTTTACTCGTTCCGTAATGCATGATCCCGTGACCAACTACTTGGTCACATCGAGCTCATTATGATGATGCATTACCGATTGGGCCCAGAGATACCTCTCCGTCATACGGAGTGACAAATCCCAGTCTCGATCCGTGCCAACCCAACAGACACTTTCGGAGATACCTGTAGTGCACCTTTATAGTCACCCAGTTACGTTGTGACGTTTGGTACACCCAAAGCATTCCTACGGCATCTGGGAGTTGCACGATCTCATGGTCTAAGGAAATGATACTTGACATTAGAAAAGCTTTAGCAAACGAACTACACGATCTAGTGCTATGCTTAGGACTGGGTCTTCTCCATCACATCATTCTCCTAATGATGTGATCCCATTATCAATGACATCCAATGTCCATGGTCAGGAAACCGTAACCATCTATTGATCAACGAGCTAGTCAACTAGAGGCTCACTAGGGACATGTTGTGGTCTATGTATTCACACATGTATTACGATTTCCGAATAACACAATTATAGCATGAACAATAGACAATTATCATGAACAGGGAAATATAATAATAACCATTTTATTATTGCCTCTAGGGCATATTTCCAACATATGGCCCCCTCCGGCAGGGTGCCAGAGAGGGCCTAGATTGATTTCTCGTGGCTACAGAGGCTTGCGGCGGCGGAACTTCCGATCTAGGTTAATTTCTGGGGGTTTCTGTATTTATATGAATTTTTGGCGTTGGTTTCACGTCAGGGGGGTCTCCGAGTCGTCCATGAGGCAGGGGCCCACGCCCAGGGGGGTGGGCGCGCCCCCCACCCTCATGGACAACCCGCGACTCTTTTGGCCCAACTCTTTTGCTCCAGGGGCTTCTTTTGGTCCATAAAAAATCAACAAAAATTGGCACGTGAATTGGACTCCGTTTAATATTCCTTTTCTATAAAACTCAAAAACAAGGAAAAAACAGAAACTGGCACTGAGCTCTTGGTTAATAGGTTAGTCCCAAAAATCATATAAAATAGCATATAAATGCATATAAAATATCTAAGATGGATAATATAATAGCATGAATACTTCATAGATTATAGATACGCTGGAGACGTATCAGCATCCCCAAGCTTAATTCGTGCTCGTCCTCGAGTAGGTAAATGATAAAAGAAATAATTTATGAAGTGTGAATGCTAGCAGGTGCACAAGTTTGATCAATGATAATTTCAATCACCTTTTCTAGCATCATTATATGTCATAACAGTAGCTCATCTCATAAAACTTTTCATGATCAAGTAACAAGCTATTCACATGTTAAAGTATAGATCATAAACTTTCTTGAAAACTAACAAACAGTATTCTCAGTCATTAAACAATTGCAATTCATCTTATTTTCACGAAGGGTCTATGTCAGAGCTTTGATTCAGCAAACTCCACATACTCAACTATCATTTAATCTTTCACAATTGCTAACACTCACGTAATATTTATGGGTTCAAAATTTTAATCGGACACAGAGAAAGCTAGGGGCTTATAGTTTTGCCTCCCAACCTTTTACCTCAAGGGTAATGTCAACAATAATAACTCATGAAAACCTACATCCAAGTGGATATATATATATCCGGATCACTCCAACACAAAGTGCTTGCCAAAGGAAAAAGTGTAAAAAGGAAAGGTGATGATCACCATGACTCTTGTATAAGGGTAGAAGGTAAAAGTAAAAGATAGGCCCTTCGCATAGGGAAGCAGAGGTTGTCATGCGCTTTTATGGTTGGATGCACAAAATCTTAATGCAAAAGAACGTCACTTTATATTGCCCCTTGTGATAAAGACCTTTATTATGCAGTCCATCGCTTTTTTTCTTCCCTATCACAAGTTCGTATAAAGCTTATTTTCTTCGCACTAATAGATCATACATATTTAAGGAGCAATTTTTATTGCATGCACCGATGACAACTTACTTGAAGGATCTTACTCAATCCTTAGGTAGGTATGGTGGACTCTCATGGCAAAACTGGTTTAAGGGATGTTTGGAAGCATAAGTAGTATTTCTACTTGGTGCAAAGAATTTGGCTAGCATGAGAGGGAAAGGTAAGCCCAACATGTTGGATGATCCATGACAATATAACGTTTCGGATATAGGAAAACATAACCCATTAAGTTGTGTTCCTTGTCCAACATCAACCTTTTAGCATGTCATATTTTAATGAGTGCTCACAATTACAGAAGATGTCCAAGATAGTATATTTATATGTGAAATCTCTCTTCCTTCAATATTCTTTCATGAATTGTTCAAGTGACCAATTCTGCGTTTGCTAATTTTCAATAAGTTTACTACATATACTTATTCTGTGTGAAGTCATTACTCCCCATGGTATAAGCATATGAAACATATATAAATTCAGATTTATGATATTCAATTCAATCAACCATTTACTCACAGGATATATGTGAAGCACGTGAGTAAATGACAAACTACTCCAAAAAGATATAAGTGAAGAACACTGAGTAGTCAAATAATTAACTAGCCATGGGAGGATTCTTTTCATTCAAGATTTCAGATCCAATGATTTTATTCAAACAGCAAGTAAAATTGAAAATACGCTCCAAGCAAAACTCATATCATGTGATGAATAAAAATATAGCTCCGAGTAAGGTATACCGATAGTTTTGAAGACGAAAGAGGGGATGCCTTCCGGGGCATCCCCAAGCTTAGGCGCTTGAGTCTTCCTTGAATATTACCTTGGGGTGCCTTGGGCATCCCCAAGCTTAGGGTATTTCCACTCCTTATTCTCCTCATATCGATATCTCACCCAAAGCTTGAAAACTTCAATCACACAAAACTTAACGAAACTTCGTGAGATAGGTTAGTATGATAAAGAGTAAACCATTCACTTTGGTACTGTCAAAGAGAAGGTTCATAATTGTTCCCAACAATGTCTACTGTACCATATCATTTCTACAATTTATATTGAGAAATATAAGCCATAGAAACTAGAAAACAAGCAAACTATGCAATGAAAACAGAATCTGTCAAAAACAGAACAATCTGTAATAATCTGAACAGCAAGCATACTTCTGCTACTCCAAAAATTATGAAATAAATTGGTGGACGTGAGGAATTTGTCTATTAATCTTCTTCAAAAAGAATCAACTCAAAAGCACTCTTCTGTAAAAAAAATGGTAGCTAATCTCGTGAGCGCAAAGTTTTTGTTTTTTTACAGCAAGATCACATTAACTTTCACCCAAGTCTTCCCAAAGATCTTACTTGGCACTTTATTGAAACAAAAGCTATAAAACATGATTACTATAGTAGCTTAATCATGTAAACACACAAACAGTAAGGGTAAATATTGGGTTGTCTCCCAACAAGCGCTTTTCTTTAATGCCTTTTAGCTAGGCATGATGATTTCAATGATGCTCACATAAAAGATAAGAATTGAAACATAAAGAGAGCATCATGAAGAATATGACTAGCACATTTGAATCTAACCAACTTCATATGCCTAGGGATTTTGTGAACACATAATTTATAGGAACAAGAATCAACTAGCATAGGAAGGCAAAACAAGTATAACTTCAAAACTTTAAGCACATAGAGAGGAAACTTGATATTATTGCAACTCCTACAAGCATATATTCCTCCCTCATAATAATTTTCAGTAGCATAATGAATGAATTCAACAATATAACCATCACATAAAGCATTCTTTTCATGATCTACAAGCATAGAAAATTTTCTACTCTCCACATAAGCAAAATTCTTCTCATTCGGAATAGCGGGATCACTAGTTCCTAAAGTTGACACTCTTCCAAACCCGCTTTAGATGATAGTATTATTCATACTCCAAAAGATATAAGTGAAGTTCATGGAGCATTCTTTAATTAATATAGACTAACCAATAACCAAGCTCAAAATATATAAGTGAAGCACACGAAGCATTCTATAAAACCATACTCAAATGATTTAAGTGAAGCACAAAGAGCGATTCTATAAGATCATACTTAAAAGAAATAAGTGAAGAACATGAAGTATTCTATAAATAAATGAAGGGCTATCTCATACTAGCTTGATTCTTAAAGGAAAAACAAAAACACAAAGGACACAAATCATGTGAACAAAACAAAAACCGAGGTATACCGATATTTGTTGAAGAAGAAAGATGGGATGCCAACCGGGGCATCCCCAAGCTTAGATGCTTGAGTATCCTTTGAAATATTTGCTTGGGGTGCCTTGGGCATCCCCAATCTTTAACTCTTGCCTCTCTTTATTCTTCTCATATTGATAGTTCCTCGATCTTCGAACACTTCATCCACACAAAACTTTAACAAAAACTTTGTGAGATCCGTTAGTGTAATAAAGCAAACTACCACTTTAAGGTACTGTAATGAACTCATTATTTATTTATATTGGTGTTAAACCTACTGTATTCCAACTTCTCTATGGTTCATACCCCCCGATACTAGCCATAGATTCATCAAAATAAGCAAACAACACGCGAAAAACAGAATCTGTCAAAAACAGGACAGTCTGTAGTAATCTGGAAGTTTAGTAAACTTATGTAATTCCCAAAATTATGAAATAAATTTGAAAATTAGAAAATTTTGTACATAAGTAATGTGAAAAAAGTTTCATACCCATTTGACCTTCCAGTAAAAAATGTAAAATCACGCACTACAGCCAAAGTTTCTGTTTTTGTTCTGCACATAGTAAACAAGCAATCTAATCATCCTAAAACCAAAGCTTGGCACATTATTTTTATAATACAACGGATATACACAAGGGGATAATTATTACAGAGAAACTTCCATGAAAAATTCTACATTGTTTCCGTGAGCATGAACACAAGTGCTCAAGGTCGACCCTCACTTCTTCAATGTATAACTTTCCAATCACTTCTCTTTTTGAAAAACTTTTTAGGCATGAGAGACAAGTAATTTTTTTGTATTTTCATTATTTTAATTTTTTTGTATGTTTCACCCACAACTAAACAGAAACAAAAAGGAAAAACAAAATCTACTTAGTGAAGAAAGCAAACAAGCACACATGAGAATATCAACCCCACACTATTGCTCCCCGGCAACGGTGCCAGAAAAGAGCTTGATAATCCCCAAGTGTAGGGAATCATCGTAGCAATTTTCAAAGGTGGAAGTGATAAATATGGAGTGTCGAACCCACAAGGAGCTAAAGGTAAGATCAATATTCTCTCAAGCCCTATCTGCCACTGATACGACTCTACGTACACCGAACGTTTGCATCCAACTAGAAACGAGAAATAAAACTACGTTGTGGATATGAAGAGGATAACTTTGCATGATATCGGAGAGCTAAAACATAAAAGTAGGTGTTGTTATCATAAAGTTAGAATATATTAATAAATATTATAAATAGCGAGTGTGGAATAATGATGGATCGGTATGCGGAATTGTCCTAGGCAATTGTTAACAAGACCGATAGTCGTCATTGCAATTTCATATGAGGGAGAGGCATAAGCTAACATACTTTCTCTTCTTGGATCATATGCACTTATGATTGGAACTCTAGCAAGCATCCGTAACTACTAAAGATCATTAAGGTAAAACCCAACTTTAGCATTAAAGCATCAAGTCCTCTTTATTCCCATACGCAACAACCCCCTTACTCGGGTTTGTGTTTCAGTCACTCACCAACCCACTACAAGCGAATCATGAACGTATTGCAACACCTACAACGGGAGTCCCTCACGCTTGCGCGACACGGAGAGCACCATAGGACAGCACCAATAATAAAACATACAACTCATACCAATCTAGATCATCAATCAACCCAAAGACAAAGGATATCTACTCAAAACATCATAGGATGGCAACACGTCATTGGATCATAATATGTGGCATAAAGCACCATGTTTAAGTAGGGATTACAGCGGGGTGCGGGAGAGTGGACCGCGTAAAATAGATGAGGATGGTGATGTTGATGAAGACGATCACCGCAACGATGATTCCCCTCCCGATGGCACTCCGGTGCCACCGAGAGAGAGGGGAGAGGTTCTCCCCCTTGTGGTTCCTCCTCCATGGCCTCCCTCCTAGATGGGGAGAGGTTCTCCCTCTGGTCCTTGGCCTTCATGGCGATGATGGCCCCTCCGGGATCCTCCTCCATGGCCTCCGGTGATGATGGCCCCCTCCGACAGGGTGCTAGAGAGGGCGTAGATTGATTTCTCGTGGCTACAGAGGCTTGCGTCGGAACTTCCGATCTAGGTTAATTTCTGGGGGTTTCTGTATTTATAGGAATTTTTGGCGTTGGTTTCACGTCAGGGGGGTCTCCGAGTCGTCCACGAGGCAGGGGCCCACGCCCAGGGGGCTGGGCGCGCCCCCACCCTCGTGGACAGCCCGTGACTCTTCTGGCCCAACTCTTTTGCTCCAGGGGCTTCTTTTGGTCCATAAAAAATCAACAAAAATTGGCACGTCAATTGGACTCCGTTTGATATTCCTTTTCTGTAAAACTCAAAAACAAGGAAAAAACAGAAACTGACACTGGGCTCTAGGTTAATAGGTTAGTCCCAAAAATCATATAAAATAGCATATAAATGCATATAAAACATCTAAGATGGATAATATAATAGCATGAATACTTCAGAAATTATAGATACGTTGGAGACGTATCAGTACACAATCATCTTGTAGAGGAAGGAAACATTACACCCGAACTTTAAACTTGCCATTCTATACATATAGGAGTCCTATCCAGATACGAGAGATAATCTTCTGTGGTGATCTTCACAGCCCACCAGTCCGGCCCATAACGAGTAATCCGGCCACCCGAGGACCCCTTAATCCAGGACTCCCTCAGTGGGGTCAACCATATACTTTGTAATAACCTCCGAAGGACCAATGACTTGAGATAAACTTTAGCAACCATTACTAGCCCCACTAACCACATTGTCATCACACCAAAACATCATCAATGGATAAATGCACTTTCATAAGCACTCCCTAGTCGAATCCATAGTGGCCAAGTGTGTGTGGTCTTTGGTAGATGAAGAACTTGTGGAACACCTGGTAGCAAGTAATCACACTAATTAATGCACTATGGTTGATAGAGCTCCGAGAATCGATGGGGCAGGAGGTCTTTGTGAAAACCTCGGTGACATTGTGCTCTATTTGGTGGGCCCGCTGTAGAGTGACGAAGAGGAATTCCAGTCACCGCTAACAACATTCTTGTTCATTAAGAACTATGTGTCACCCTTAGAGAGGTGCCTCCAGAGCAAACAAGAGCTCGACCCCAAGTCTTTCTTGAAGGGCTAAAGATGATAGCTCTGGGGAAGGCATGGTTAAAGTTCATGTCATTGTAGTTCCTGGTAGACATGACAACAAAGGCGCCATAGCAACCGCAGGATGACACATGGCATTTCTTGGGGCCAACGATGATCTCCATTAATTGCTGATCTCATTGATCCCATGGCTTGCAGTTACACCCTCTTGATTGCGAGCGAATATTGCGTGTTTGAGAATTATTGTGACAACATATTGCTCATCGACGATGAGGCATGCCAAAGGTGTGTGTTTGTGATCATGTGGAGTCATCATCTAAGAAATTAAAAAGAAGATGTAAGACTTTGCATCGGTGGAGATTATTCATGAGAAGCACAAGATGAATGCTGAAGCTCATAGTTTGACCAAATCTGCTACCACTTTAGCATATGGACGACTTGTTTGGTTACTAAAGGACCAGATATTACATGTTTTCTAAAAAAAACATTATGATTGAATAAAATATTTTCTATCCTAAAATCCTAGGGAATGGCACACTTTTTTCTCACCAAAAGTGTAAAACGGTGAACTTTTTTTTATAACGAAATAAAAGAACAAATGAGAGAACTTATGAGAAAAACAGAAAGAAGGCAGTACCTTCCAAAAAAAAACAGAGTAAAAAAATCAAGGAGGATGGTACACCTTAGCTATTTTTTTGTGTGCCCACCCCAAAAGACTTGGTAAACTATAGTGTGCATATATTTTGCTAGTTAGAGGAATCTTTGTTTTGTTACCACCTAACACTCTTAGGTCTGATTTGATTCAAAAGAATTTCATATGATTTTTTAAGGACTAAAATTCTTAGATATTTTTCTATATTTGTCGTTTGATTTGTACGATTGAGTCCTACAAGATTTTTTCTCAAGAAATATTCTGTAGTACATTTTATAGGAACTCTAGCATCCTCGTCGACTTCTCTGCGATGCACTCAAACAAACTCAATTCTTGTAGGATTCGAATGAGCATTACAATTCGATCACGTATTTTTTCTATTCTTGTGTTTTACAATCCCGCGAATCAAGAAGAAAGCATATCACATGAAAACCAAGTTTCAAAGGAAATTGTGTCGAAACCACTTTTGAAAGTTTCTAAAAAAATCTAAAAAAAACAGGATGTTAAGAGGGTGATGTTCTATTGCCATGCGAAATTCCAAGTTCAAACACATCACCAGTCACTATTCATTGCAGAATTTGTTCTTTTCATAGCTCGTAAATGGTAATGCGTCCAATCTTCAAAATTCCAGATGCTAATATAACATATCACTCTTAACGTCATGTATACTTTTGAGTTTTTTTAACCTTAAAACATCGTTTTCACATGGTTTTCATCGATTTCCACCGAAACTTGATTTCCATGTGATATTCTCTTAATTAGAAAGCCCTTACATATAGGGTTGGAGAAAAAAAAACGTATACCTGTCAAAGGAATAGTATGTGTGCCTGTTTGTGACAAGTTTCAAAGGAGATAAATGATTCATAAAATTATCACTACCAGAAAATATTGAAAATGCATGCTGCACGTCTTATTCAAAATGCTAAATCCCCTCATATAAAAAATTCTCATAAGGAGTATTGTTCTTGTGACTAGAGCATTTATGTAGCACGAAAAATGAAACAGCGAAAGTTTTACTGCGAAATCCCCTCATCTCAAAAAAGAAAAAGGAAGTTGTACTGCGAAATGACGTGGCCCCATCGAGGCCGCTGAAAGCAGTAAAATCAAGGGCTCACATCAGGGCAGGAGTGAGTACTAGAAGGCTCGGCAGTGCTGCGAACCAAACAGGGCTGTGTGGGCTTTCAGACGGACCTGGCAACCTAAACCGCAAAACCCTTTTCCCTCCTCCCCCCTCCCCTCTTGGCCTCTTCCTTGTCGCGCCGCCCAGATCTCTCGCCCCACTCCAAACCCTAGCTCCGCCTCCGCGCAGCCACAAGCCATGTCGTCGATGATGGTAAGCACCTCCCACCGCGAAACCAATGATCCATCCGCGCCGCGCCGCCGCCTCCCCCTCTCTCGCAAGCACGCAAGCTTGGGATCGATCCATGGTTCTGACTCGTTCCCGTGGGGTTTCCGTTTTCCGCAGCAACCGCAGATCATCCTGCTCAAGGAGGGGACGGACACGTCGCAGGGCCGCGCGCAGGTGGTCAGCAACATCAGCGCGTGCACGGCGGTGGCCGACACGGTGCGGACCACCCTGGGGCCCCGCGGGATGGACAAGCTCATCCACGACGACAAGGGCACCACCATCTCCAACGACGGCGCCACCATCATGCGCCTCCTCGACATCGTGCACCCCGCCGCCAAGATCCTCGTCGACATCGCCAAGTCTCAGGACTCCGAGGTATTATCCATTCGTCTGCCTGCTGTACTGTTGTTACTCGCTGTTGCTGTCACAAAAATAACGCCCCTCAGTGTCCTCTCCTTGATGCATTTCTGGTGCATTGGGGCTTAACGCTGTTCGTGCCTTCGATAAATCAAGGCCGAAACAGCTGCTCCGTAGTTTTATCTCGTTTTTGTATTGTACCAAAGAATACTTTGTTGTTTGCGGATGGGACTCTGAATAAATCTCTTGCCGCATTGCCACTTATTAATCCGTCTAGTAAATTCGTTATAATAAAATGGTCTACCCTGTTCGATCTGGGGACCGACTCATCAGCTCACAGTTATCCCACGGATGATCCCTGATATTCTCCGACGTGAAATACCCAGCTCAAACTATTGATTATGGGCATCTGAGACTGCCACTGGGTGACATACTGATTTTTGCTGTTTGAACTCAAATTTGTCCTCTGTTTTGTCCACGTTTTCACACAGAGGGGTATTTTTAGCTTTGGTTCGATCAACATTTCTCATGTTGTATATTGTATATGTGTACTTTACATTGCAATCTGTGTACTTGTTTGTTTCGATTTTTTTTGTCTTCTCTGATGTTCAAGTTCTTTGCTTCCCTGTTAACTAATTAGCTGTGAACTACCAAGGAATTGTTTTCTGACTTTCCTACCAGAAGAATCTATTTCCAGTTTTCAGGTTATGCCTTTCTCGCAATGAGTGCATTTTCTAGAATTGGTGCCTAATTACTTGGTAGTAAGAAGTGAAAGTGTCATGAACCGCAACAGTTGCTTTTTACCACTGGTCTTAATTTCTACCACAGCACTATCTGAGTAACCTATTACTTTTAGCCTTTATTTTCTTGTTGGGCCGTTTTAGTAACATCAGTTTTATTGTTTACTTCAGGTTGGTGATGGCACAACTACAGTGGTGCTTCTTGCTGCAGAATTCATGAAGGAAGCTAAACCTTACGTGGAGGATGGAGTGCATTGTCATAATATAATCCGTAGTTATAGGAGCGCTGGCAACATGGTCCGTGACCACCATTACTTTTCTATCTTTTGAATGGCCGAACTTTTGACTTGCCTGTAAACTCTGAAGCTGATTCTGTTAACCTGAAATTTGCATCAGGCGATTGAAAGGGTTAAAGAGCTGGCAGTCAGCATAGAAGGAAAAAGCCTGGAAGAAAAGAAATCATTGTTAGCAAAGTGTGCTGCCACAACACTCTCGTCAAAATTGATAAGCGGAGAGAAAGAGTTCTTTGCTTCTATGGTTGTGGATGCTGTCCTTGCTATTGGTCATGATGACAGACTTAACCTTATTGGAATTAAGAAGGTAATTTCCTGCAATTGTCACTTCGGTAGGATATATGCTTTTCTTCTACTCATCCATATTTCAGTCTTCCAACACGCTAGAAATGACACTGAATTGGTTTCTTGCTACAAGATATTAAAGCTTGTCATTGTGATACATTGGTTGAATTATAGGTTCCTGGAGGTACCATGAGAGATTCCTTCCTTGTCAATGGCGTTGCTTTCAAGAAGACATTTTCCTATGCTGGATTTGAGCAACAACCAAAGAAATTCCTGAATCCAAAGATTCTTTTGTTGAACATTGAGCTAGAGTTGAAGTCTGAGAAAGAAAACGCAGAGATCAGGTATGTAGCTTCATTCAAGCGTGTCTATTGTATGTGTTCTCCATCTGTACTGATGATCCTTTTTGTTTCTCCTTTATCTACAGATTATCAGACCCTCTGCAGTACCAATCAATTGTTGATGCTGAATGGAACATTATTTATGACAAGCTGGACAAGTGTGTTCAAAGTGGCGCAAAAATAGTTCTGTCGCGGCTAGCTATCGGTGATCTTGCAACACAGGTATGCTCATCTTGTCACGTTTTTCAGCTATTGTGCAACATTTTTGTACCCTAACTAAGTTCACTTTCCTTTCTACAGTATTTCGCGGATAGAGACATTTTCTGTGCTGGTCGGGTCACAGAAGAGGATTTACAACGCCTGAGCTCAGCTACAGGTGGAACTGTTCAAACCTCTGTCAACAATGTCATTGATGAGGTGCATACCTATTTGTGAATTGTTTTGGTTCCTGTTGGATATTGAGCATGTTTGGATTATGTCAGTTGCTGGCATGGAACGTAAGCTGATAATCTTTATCATTATTATTTTGGTTGAAGGTCCTTGGCACATGTGAGATTTTTGAGGAAAAGCAAGTAGGCAATGAAAGGTTTAACATATTTAGTGGCTGCCCTTCTGGTCAGACAGCAACTATTGTTCTTCGTGGTGGTGCTGACCAGGTCTTCTATCAATATCATATTACCTTTTTTTGAATCAAGTTCATAAGCCGAAGGTAACTATAACTAACTGTTTTCTGCTGTTCTAGTTCATAGAGGAAGCTGAAAGAAGTCTCCATGATGCCATCATGATTGTGAGGAGAGCTGTTAGGAATTCAACAGTCGTGCCTGGTGGTGGTGCCATTGATGTATGTTAACAAAGTAACTAATCAAGCTAAAATAATTCAACCTTTCATACAACTTTACGCTGATTTTATTTATTTCTTGTAGATGGAGATAAGCAAGCATCTCCGCCTGCATGCACGGAGCATAGCTGGAAAGTCTCAGGTTTTTGTAAACTCATTTGCTAAAGCCCTTGAGGTAAATCTTCGTGTCTCCTCTTTTCTGTTTTGTTCTTTCCTGAATTGTGCTTGTGCTGTTTGTGTTGCACTTACGGATAAGCTAGAATTGGTCCTTTTTTGTCTGTTTCTGGAGGCCATAACATTCTACTTTGGTAAATTTATACTGTGTACCACACACCATTGTGGAAAATTTCCATTGCTAGATCTCAGTTGATTGTGTTGTATAGACGGTTCACATTTAGATTTCGCCAACAATCTGCTTGCTATGAAGAGGCCATAATAAGTTACAGGAGATCCATAAGTATAGTAATTAACAAATAAGATGGTTTTTGGTTTGAGGGATCACCTCATCCTGGGATAGTTTTTGCTGCTTATGAGTGGTGAAGTGGTGAAGGGCCAACCCATTACATTCCCCAAGCCAAAGAAGTGGCTCATGTTTGCAGTTAGGGTGTGATGGTCTCTCACGGTCTCGCCATCTGGTACGTCACACCAAAAACGCCATAAGCAGGGAGTTTGAGTCATCCATGGCCTTCCGTATGCAAGAACGTGTAACTGACAGAAATGTAGATGACACATTTTTCTGAAAAGAACTCATGAGCTGTTGTTTGCTAACTTTTGCTAGCTGTTGTTCGTTTGGCCTATGCCGACACAGAAACCAAGCAAATTAACTTTGCGTTGATAAATCTTGAACTGTAGTCATGTTTAATTGTATCTTCCTGCCTGTGTTACATCCGCCATTTTAAACAACTTGTGCAGGTTATTCCTAGGCAACTTTGTGATAATGCTGGATTTGACGCAACTGATGTGCTCAATAAGCTCAGACAGAAGCATGCAGCTGGTTTGTTCTTTTATCATTTTTTTATGAGTTTGTACTGTTATCTACAAAGTTGTGAACCAGCAAAGTGTATTGTCTAATGTACTTCTATGATGTACCAGATGGTGGTGCTAATTATGGTGTTGACATCAACACTGGTGGAATTGCGGATTCCTTCGCTAACTTTGTGTGGGAACCTGCAGTCGTGAAGGTAATTGGGCTTCCGGTTTGGTTCTTTAGCATTTCTGTATCGAGATATTCTTATGCTAACTTGATGTTGATAACCATGTCTTTTTTTGTTCAGATCAATGCAATTAATGCCGCGACCGAAGCTGCCTGCCTTATTCTGAGTGTTGACGAAACAGTGAAAAACCCAAAGGTAAGAGCTTTAAATACCTAGTGGACATTAGTGAAACCCAAAGATTATTTTCTGTTGTATGTGGAGCTGTGGCCCTGATTTTCTTTTGCCAATGCACTTTGTATGCTGCCCAGCATGTTCATCTTGTGTACTAAAGTCCCCTTGTGCTGAGGAGGAGACTGTTGCTAATTTTATGGGAAAACGATAATATAAATGTTCTAGTTAGGCATTAAAGAATCTTGTATCTAAACCTCCATTTACTATCTTAATGGTACTACCAAATCAATTCAGCTCTGAGAAGTTCAATGAGATCATGTTGGTCTTTACATGGTACGGCTAGTGTTCATGGTGGACTTGTCCTAATCAATTGTGCTCTATATGCCTGCTGCTTTTGGGTACTTATGTTCAGTTCTTATTGTGATGGCTACGTCTGGATTGCACTTTTGAGCAATAACTTTTCAGCACATAGTTAATTTGCTCACAGCATCTTGTCTTTGGTTTGGGTACATTTCACGTTGCATTTACAAAATATTGCATGTCACCTAACTGTCATTTTTTTGTGCCATGCCTTAGTCGGAGAGTGCGCAAGGTGACGCTGCTGCGATGGGTGGCCGTGGTGGAGGGGGAATGCGTGGTCGAGGCGGCAGGGGAATGCGCAGGCGGTAAATTAGTCAGCTCCGCCCTGTAACCTTATGCTGCCCTGGCGGGGTCAGATTTTGAGTTCCCTCTGTTCGGGCTGTTGGTCCTGGCATTACCCGCATCCAGGTTTTGTGGAATTTGTATGTCTGATGTGAGAGTTTCTAGTGTTAAGAATGTGCTAGACTTTTGTTTGAGAACATGGAAGACATGGCAGGCGTGTGTTTATCTAGCGGTTACCGGTTGTGGTATTATAGCACGAACTATGTTCTTGTTTTGGTGATTCGTCTTGCCTATTGGTCTATATTATGTTCGCGAGATCTTGATTGCCTCGCTGGTTGAGAACTAACTTTGCTAACTTTAACTCTCTGATGTTATTGGCGTGTTGTTTGAAATGCTGATATCGGTAGTAGTGAGAGCAACTTGAACAGGCTGACCCAAACAGACGGTGTTTTTGTCCGCTTTTTGTCCGTTTGGGTCGGCCGCCCGCTGTCCGTCCTCTTTTAGTTTTGGGTCTGCATTGTGCCCAACGGACCGACCCATTTCATGACCGCGTGCGTTTAAGATCATGCCGTTGCCCTGGTTTTGGCGCTCTAGCGCGCGGGAAAGGTGCGCGCTCCAGCGCGCGGGAAAGGTTCACGCGCGCATCGTGGCCGACGCTCGTTATAAAGAAGGCGTTCCCTCCACACTCTGTTCGCCGCCCATTCTCGCCGCCTGGGCGCTTCGGATTTTCGGAGAGTCCGTGAGCGCCGCTCCGGCGCCTTCTCCTCTGAGATCTGGTTTCGCGAGAAACGTCTCATCCTCAGCATCTTCGACACCGCAGAGGAGGCGGCCCGCGCGCACGACGCGGCGGCGTGGCGCCTCCTGAGGCCTCGTCGGGAAATGAATTTTCCCAACGTGTCCAGCCAGCGGGCGCAGGATCTGGCGCCTCTCCCGCGGCTTTTCACCGACGAGGATCGTCGTGTCCACCGGAGGCGGCTGCGTCGCCGCGCCATCGCAGAGAAGGACGTGAAAGCCTTGGTGGTGTGGTGTAGAGGCTTCCCGCAGGACATCGTCGACGAGCGCCAGTTCTACAAGCAATTGATGTTGGAGAGGGACGCAAGGAGGAGGGAGCGAGCCGCCTATCGGGAGGACAAGCGTTCGCGGAAGCAAGCAGCTCAATTGAAACTGAAGCTACGAGAAACGTCGGGTTGGGACTTTGAAGACGAGCAGCTTACTGACGCCTACCTTCAGACGTCGGAGGAGGATATTACCGAGTCGGAGTCAGAAAGCGACGAGTAGTGGTCTTTTTCTTTTATCTGTGTACGCTAGAACTATCTATGTATCTGAAAAAATGGCCGGCGGCGTCGGCGACGTAGCAGGCGGGCGAGGGTGTGAATCCACTGTGCCACCGACCAGCGGGATCGATGAGGAAAGAGGGCGAGCGCGCGCGCGTCCGTCTTGTGTCCGCGCCGACGCAAATTAGGCTAAAAAATGGGCCCGGAATGGGTCGGCAGGCGGACGAAAGCGGACGCCCGTCCGTTTGGGTCGGCGCGTTGGGCCGGCTTTTTTGTCCACGCAAACCCAAACGGACGGCCGCGGACAAAATGGGTCGCCCATAGGAGTTGCTCTAATTTACCAGTCAATTTTCTCAAAAACAACGTGTGTTGTCATATATATCATGGAAGATCATAAAAGCCCATGTGATGTGGCCACTTCACAACGGCGCGCTGGAGACAGGAGCTCCTTTCTATTTTGAGGGAAAGAGACAGGAGTTCCATTTTGGCGGTGAATCCTATGTCCTATTCCTCTCGCAGGTCGGTGAGTATTGATCAAAGGTGAATCCCCGCGCTTGTTCTTCGCATGGGTGGGTCCATTCTGGGGTTTTGCCCCACTGGTTAAGGGAAGGTTCCTTTCTACTTTTTTTTAAAATTCAGGATTTTTCATAAAATCAGTATTTTTAAATTAAAATCATGAACAATTCTTTATTTCATGTACATGTGGGAAAATCACGAAGGCATTTCAAATTCATGAAATTATTTAAAAGTTTTGATCTGAATTCAAGAACAATTTTTGAAATTCATGAATATTTTTTTTTAAACTTGATGTTCGCGAGTCCTTGATTGCCTCGCTGGCTGAGAACTAACTTTGCTAACTTTAACTCTCCGATGTTATTGGCGTGTTGTTTGAAATGCTGATATCGGTGGTAGTAACTTACCAGTCAATTTTCTCAAAAACAATGTGTGTTGTCATATATATCATGGAAGATCATAAAAGCCCATGTGATGTGGCCACTTCACAACGGCGCTGGAGACAGGAGCTCCTTTCTTTTTTGAGGGAAAGAGACGGGAGTTCCATTTTGGCGGTGAATCCTATGTCCTATATATTCCTCTCGCAGGTCGGTGAGTATCGATCAAAGGTGGATCCCCGCGCTTGTTCCTCGCATGGGTGGGTCCATTCTGGGGTTTTCCCCCACTGGTTAAGGGAAGGTTCCTTTCTGCTTCTTTTTTATAAATTCAGGATTTTTCATAAAATCAGTATTTTTTAAATTAAAATCATGAACAATTCTTTATTTCATGTACATCTTGGAAAATCACGAAGGCATTTCAAATTCATGGAATTATTTAAAAGTTTTGATCATTTTCTGAATTTAAGAACAATTTTTGAAATTCATGAATATTTTTTTCAAACTTGCGAACATTATTTCGAAAGTAGTGGTTGTTTTCTTTCAAACTAACAAACATTTATTGAAATCATGAACATTATTTGAATTCATGAATATTTTTTGAATTCGTGACCATTTTTTAAACTTGTAATTATTTTTTGAAATTAGTGAACATTGTTTGAACTCAGGATTTTTTGAACTTTCATGAACATTTTTTTGAATTCACGAACATTTTTTGAAAGTCATAAACATGTTTGAACTCATGAATTTTATTTTAGAATTCATGAACATTATTTTGAATTCATGAACCTTTTTGCACTTCATGATTATTTTCTGAATTCAATAACTTTTGTTGATTTCATGAGCATTTTTTGAATTCACGAACATTTTTTTAAATTCATGTTTTATTTGAATTTCTCAACATTTTTCAAATTGGTGATAATCTTTTCAAGTATTCCCTTAGATCTTATTAATTGTTGCTGACTTAGAACAACTTTAGTAGAAAGTTGTATTAAGTCAGCCACAATTAATATGGATTAGAGGGAGTACATTGACATTTAAAAAAAATGAAAACTATTTTTAAATCCCAAACAATTTTACCGAAGCAAAAAACAAAAAAACAACAAAAAAATAGGGGTCTCCTGCCGCTCATATGAGTCGGTCCAAAAGCGTCCGCTGGGGGAGCGCGTGTGGGGGTGGGGGGGGTGGGGGAGGGGGTGTGCTAATACGAAAAATGTTTATGACTTCAAAAAATGTTTGTGAATTTGATAACTGTTTGCTATTTCAAAAATATTCATGATTTCAAAAAACTTCACAATTTCAAAAAATGTTCACAAATTTGGAACAATGTTCACAGAATGAAAAAGAAAAAGATAGGAGAAAGAAAGGAAAATAGGAAAGGAAAAGAAGCATGAACAGAAATGAAAAAATAAACTAAAGAAAACAAAAAAGCCGGAGCTTACCAAAACCGGAAGAGCGAGATTGGGCTACTTGGGTCGACCCAAATACACGACGCGACCAACGGTGTGTGTGTGTGTGGTGGTTGGGGGCGGGGTGTGGTACGTTTGGTCGACAGCCCCCCCCCCCCCCCCCCCCCAAACACATTGACGGCTAAGATCTCTCTATACCCCTTCATAATAAAGGGTAGGATGGTCTTTTCACCCGCGCCCATACGCGGCTTGCGTACATATACGCGCTCCCTATTTCCTCACAGCGTGTTTTTTTCTCGCGTCGCCGTCAGCTGTTTTTCACTTTCTTTTTAGAAGAAAAAAAGAGTGCAAGTAACATGACTTGAACTCACAACCTCTTGGTGTAAGGATGACCACACTAACCAACTAGGACATCCTAATGCTTATAAATATTAACTTCTTTTTTTGCTTTCTTCTACTTCAGTTCGTGGCTGGGCCGGCCATTGTTGAATCTATCATTTCATCATTATTGAAAAATGAAAAAGAATAAAAAATCAAACAATAAACTGGTCGCTAATTGATATATTTTCATTATTATTTTCTATTAAATAGATGTTTATTTATAAGTGTTCGATTTTCTTCACTGAGCATGTTTCCGTTTAAATGAACAATAAACGAAGATTTTGGTTCAATCAAACAATGAACGAACAATTTTCTATTTAATAGATGTTCAGAAATTTAATTATATTGATGTCAGAATTTTTCTATTTAAACGAATAATTTTTTACATATATGTACATTTTTTTAAATGCAAATATTTGTACTTTATGGACAAAATTTTAAAAATCAAACATTTTTGGAACTTTTGAGATTTTTTTATATGTGTGAGCATTTCTTGAAAAATAAAAATAAAATGAAAAATAAAAAAACGAATAGAGAAAACATAAAAGAAATAGTGATAAACGGGCTGGTTCAACACAATGGGCCGGCCCAGCCGCGAACCGTAGTAGAGTAAAATAAGAAAAAGAAGTAAATAGGCACAACCCTTAAGGTGTCCTAGATGGTTAGAGTGGTGGTCCTTAGACCTAGAGATATTGAGTTTGATTCATGTCGCATGTGTTATTTTTCTAAGTTTAATAAAAAGTTTGTACGATGCCTCATACGTGTCACCTATGCGTATGAGTATATGGTTTGATGAAATGACCATACTGTCCTTATACGGTTTGTGGAGGGGGATCCAAAGAAAACTATGAAAAATATATGTTCAGTTTCTAAATCCAATTAAAGACAAATAAATGAAATAGGACAATGCATGAAAGATATCCGCCAATCCGCTAGGGTCCAATCCGCTAAGGTTTCATTTCACCCCAACAAAAACATACGGGAGACATGTGCCTAGGTGTCAAGAGTAAATATTGTTTCCAACAATGCATGAAACCAACTGTTGGCTTCTACTCCCTCCATTCCAACGAATAAGTTAGACACACATTTTAAAACTAAAGTTTGACATAAATTAGACCAATCAATTGTGGGTTATATGTGACAAAAAAATACCATTGGATTCGTATTTGAAAATAGTTTTCAATGGTATAATTTCCAATTCATAGAACATATATTATTGGTTTAATTTATGGTCAAAGTAAGATTTTGGGATGCTTGTGCGGCTTATTTTTTTTGGAATGGAGGGAGTATGTTGTATACTTGAGATTTTTTGTAGTTAATTTGCTGCAATCAATACAGATTTGTTGTATACACAATTTTTTTTGTTGCATGAAAATGTTTAAAATGTTTCTACGTTTTTTTGCATGTATTAAACATAACTTACAAGAAAAATATGTCGGCGGTGTTGCAAATGTGTAAAAAAATGTTCCGCGCAAGACTTGGCACAACAATAGTCAGACGGTTAGTATATCATGTTTAAGACGGATCGTATGGCATGGGAGGCAACCGACCAAGGGCTGCCTCCGCTCTGTTGATACCTAACACACCCCAAAATTTTAAGGAAACAATCTAATTCAGCAGGGCGTTAAATGTCTCGGGTCGGCCACCTCCAACGTTGGGCACAAGTCCCGTGCACGGTCACATCATTCAAGGTGGACACATCCTTATATGTGGCTAGAAGTCTCCCGTCCAGTCATTTCCTCCGCCCGCGTAGGTTGCCGCTTCTTCCTCTTCCACTTTCTCGTGGCCTATGGCCAGGCCGAAGTAATAGAGGCTCGAGGGTTTCAACACCCAGTGCATCTGCCTCGTACAACTTCTGAGTGCTCCAAGACCTCCCCACAACTCTACATCCCTGACCTCTTAGTGTTGTAGGTCATGTGGCAATGTTGTGAGGGTACCTGCCGATGCTACAAGGCTGATGCTTGATGGAGCTTGATGCTGCAATCCCAGGCGCGAGCTACTACAAGAGGCACTACCGGTGCTTGAAGGGTTGTTGTTGAAGGAAATATGTCCTAGAGGCAATAATAAAGTTATTTTATATTTCCTTATATCGTGATAAATTTTTATTATTCAGGCTAGAATTGTATTAACCGGAAACTTGATACATGTGTGGATGCATAGACAAAACACCGTGTCCCTAGTAAGCCTCTACTAGACTAGCTCATTAAACAAAGATGGTTAAGTTTCCTAACCATAGACATGTGTTAAACAAAGATGGTTAAGTTTCCTAACCATCATTAGGAGAATGATGTGATGGACAAGACTAGCTTAGCATAATGATCGTTCAGTTTTAGTGCTATTGCTTTCTTCATGTCAAATACATATTCCTTCCACTATGAGATTATGCAACTCCCGAATACCGGAGGAATGCCTTATGTGCTATCAAACGTCACAACGTAACTGGGTGATTATAAAGATGCTCTATAGGTATCTCTGAAGGTGTTTGTTGGGGTGACATAGATCGAGATTAGGATTTGTCACTCAGAGTATCAGAGAGGTATCTCTGGGCCCTCTCGGTAATGCAATCATAAGAAGCCTTGCAAGCAAAGTGACTAATGAGTTAGTTACAAGATGATGTATTACGGAATGAGTAAAGAGACTTGCCGGTAACGAGATTGAACTAGGTATGTGGATACCGACGATCGAATCTCGGGCAAGTAACATACCGATGACAAAGGGAATAACGTATGTTGTCATAACGGTTCGACCGATAAAGATCTTCGTAGAATATGTAGGAGCCAATATGAGCATCCAAGTTCCGCTATTGGTTATTGACCGGAGAGGTATCTTGGTCATGTCTACATAGTTCTCGAACCCGTAGGGTCCGCACGCTTAACGTTCGTTGACGATATAATATTATATGAGTTATGTGATTTGGTGACCGAATGTTGTTTGGAGTCCCGGATGAGATCACGGACATGATGAGGAGTCTCGAAATGGTCGAGAGGTAAAGATTGATATATAGGACGATGGTATTCGGACACCGGAAGTGTTCCGGAGGGTACCGGGTACTTATCAGGTCACCGAAAAGGAGTTTCGGGCACCCCCGGCAAAGATATTGGCCTTATGGGCCAAGTGAGGGAACACACCAGCCCTGGTGCGCCCCTATAGAGGCCAGCCCTATGAGGAGGAGGATAAGGAAAGAGGGGAGAGCAAGGAAAGTGTGGATTAGGATTCCTACTTCCTTCCCTCTCCCCCCTCTTTCCTTCCCCCTCGGTTATATATGGCAGGGGGGCACGCGGCTTGGGAGGGACTCCAAGTAGGATTCCTCCTACTTGGGCGCCTCCTATGGCTGCTCCTCCCTCCCTCCCCCCCCACACACGCGCACACACACACACACGCACGCACACACACACACACACACACACACACACACACACACACACACACACACACACACACACACACACACACACACACACACACACATATATATACAGCCTGCCTATTCTGCTAATATTAGCAGAATAGTTATTCTACTAACACTTCGGAACTGCACGCTCAATGGAAGTGCACGTAATTTTTTGAAGCAATAGCACTGCAGTACCGATGCGAGTGCACTTCCCGTCGCAAAAAACTGTACGCGGTATTTTTTCGGTACCTTTTTCGCTCTAATTTTTTTAACCGTTTGTCAGAACGAGGCGTGTAATATACCCTTGAAAAGCTATGGATTAGGCGCAACTTTGCTATGTTGAATTGTTTTCAAGATTCTTCACGGTTTAAGAGCCGTTTTGAAAATAGTGCGGCGCGCGACGAGTGGCAGCGAGCGTTTTTTTCTAAACAATTTGTCGGAATGAAGCAAATGATACACGTTGGAAAGATATCATCGAGGGGCATCTTTTTCATATCTATTATTTTCTCTAATTTGTTACGGTTTAAGAGCAGTTTCAAATTTACAAAATCGCGGAATTCTGGTTTTTGATTTTTTTTAAATTTTCGATAGTGTTTTTTCTCCAGTTTTCTAACCGTTTATCGAAACGAGACGTGTAATATACCGTTGAAAAGCTATGGACGAGGCGCAACTTTCATATGTTGAAATGTTTTTGAGATTCCTTAAGGTTTTTAGTTAATTTTGAAAATCGTGCGGCTGACTACGAGAGGCAGCGGCCGTTTTTCATGAAATTTTTGCAAACCGCTTTGTCGAAATGATTCAAATTATACGTTGTTGGATAGATATTGACGAGACACAACCTTTTCATGTAGAATACTCTCTCCAATTCCTTACGGTTTAAGAGCAATTTTGATTTTAACGAAATGCGGACACTGTTTTTTCGCGACCCAAAATCGTCGTTTGTACTGCATCAGACAGAAAACCGCACTGCTTTAGACTAAAAACAACACTTCATCAGACGGACAAGTGCATTGCATCATTTCTTTTTTTGTGGGACAGAAATTTTTCCCAAACGAGGTAGCAAACCGCACTGCTTCAGACTAAAAAACACACTACATCAGATGGGCAAGTGCACTGCATCGTTTCTTTTGCCAGACTTAATTTTTCTCATGCGAGGAAGTGAAGTGCGCTTCACATCGTGCGTAAGTGAACCGCGTTACTTTTTGTTCTTGTTTCGGTAACATTTTTTCTTGCACTTACGAGATGAACATCATGAGACGGCCGTCCGCACTGCTTCATATGGAAAACCGCACTACATTAGATGGGCAAGCGAACTTCATTGTTTTTATGCATTTTATTTTAAATGGAGTGGACAGAAAAGTCCTTCATAGTGGACTTTTTTAAGACCAAAGTGCACCGCATTTGCATATTTTTTAAATGTTTTTTGTTCTAAATGGAGTGTACTGAATAGTCCTTTCGTAGTGGGCTTCTTTTAGTCCAAAGTGCACCGCATTTGCATGTTTTTTAAATGCATTTTGTTTTAAATGGGGTGTACTGAAAAATCCTTCATAGTGGACTTTTGTTCTAAATGAAGTGTACTGAAGAGTCCTTCATAGCGGACTTTTTTTAAACCAAAGTGCACTGCATTTGCATTTTTTTAAATGCATTTTGTTTTCAATGGAGTGTACTGAAAAGTCCTTCGTGGTGGACTTTTTGTAAGACCAAAGTGCACTGCATTTGCATTTTTTTAAATGCACTTTGGTATAAATGTAGTAGAATAGTCCTTCCTAGTGGACCTTTTTTAGACCAAAGTGCACCACATGATCGAAAAGAATGAACCACAAGACCATGCTTTTTATGGACCACAATTTTTTAAACACAAATCATGTATGTGTTCACCGTACATGGCAACCGAGTTAATGTATCCAAACACAAAAAAGACTGCACGCGCCCAAACGGCAATGCTTTTTGCCCACAACCGCTACCCCTTTTGTGCCGGACTGAACTTTTGTTCACAAGTATAGTAGAAGTGTTAGTTTCCTTATAGGATGCAAATCTGTACAACTCTCTCTTGAAGACATCAAATTCACAAGTGCACTTATGAACAAGAAAGTTGCCTTCTCGTTTTGCCTCCATAATGGATCAAAGAAGCAGTGCAAAAGCTTGCCATCTGAAGAATGCACAGGAGATACATCAGCAAGGAACTGCACAACACACTTTTGAAGGAAAAAGAAATTCAAACCGAACACTCAGCATCTGGGAACTACACGCGGGGAGAAGGGGCAGCTCGTCGGGGGCCAGAGATCCGTTGGTGCGGCGCCACGCCGGGGGAGGCCCTCTGCTTGACGATGGCACGCCTGGGAGGTGGGCTGCAATGCGGCGATTTTTGTGCACTGCATCAGAAAGTGCAGTCCATGGCGCGGGGGCGATGGGATCCGCACGGCTTCACGTGCCTGCACTGCATGCCGTCGGGCGGCTGGGAACCTCGCAGGGACGCCTGCACGACTAGCCGACGAGGTAGGGGCTCGACATGGGGAGGGAGGCCGGCCGTCGCGGGGCGGGGCCATGGCTGTCGAGGCCAGCAATCACGGGGGCAGCCCGGCTGGATCCGGATGCACTGGTGCGAGGGAGGTGGCTCATCCGCTCGCCGGTGCGGATTCGGCGCCCGACGGATCGGGCGGAGGCAGCGCGATGGATGGGTGGGGCACATGGCGGGGCAGTGGCCATGGCTGGAGCGGGACGGGGTCGGGGCCGTCGCTGGGCGGCGCTGCAGGTCAGAGGCGCGCTGCGGAGATGCGGGGCGGCGCTGGACGGGAGGAGTAGAAGGTGTGGCGGCTCTGGACGGGAGGAGGACAAGGCGGGG
>NC_057811.1:107884984-107932277 GCF_018294505.1 Triticum aestivum
CCCGACAGGATCCACCTAATTCCCCGATCCCGAGCCGACCAACCCCCCTCCTTGCCGCTCCTTCCCTCGATCCCCGACCTCCCCCCTCGTTTGCCGCCGATCTTCGCCGGATCCGCCGCCTCCCCTCCGTCTCCAGCTCCTGGTTGACCGAATCCGCCGCCACACCTCCGTCCCACCTCCTGGCCGACCACCGGCGCGAGCGAGCGAGCGACGGCGGACGCTGGCGCGAGGGAGCCCGCGTCGCCTAGACGCGGCGAAGCCGCCACGGACTTCCGGAAGCCGCATCCTCCTTCCATCCTCACCACCCGACGTCTTGGCAGAGCAGATGACGGCCCTGACGCAAGCTATGGCGAATGGCGCGGCCAACGGAGCAACTCCTCAGCGGAGGCGGCATCGGCGGCGCCTTCAAATCCAACAACAGTACATGAACTTCCTCCCACTTGTTGCCTTCTTCTTCAATCTTGCCTTGCCTAACCTTCTTGCTTCGTGTAGATGAACTTCGTGCCCTCTGCAAGACATGGATTTCCGTGGAATTCCTCTCCTACCTCCATGACGAATTGCTCTCAAGGTGGCCTATCAGTTGCTAGAAAAAGGTTGGCCGGACTTCTAGCCAGGGTATGGTTGAACTTCTTCCTTCTGTTTGTTATTTTCTTACAGCCATGTGAAGTTCAGGTAGGTTGTGAGCCTCAGTCCAGGCTGCAAAACATTTGGAAAATCTGCCTGCTTACAGCCATGTGAAGTTCAGGTAGTTTGTGAGCCTCAGTCCAGGCTACAAACATCATTTTAAAATCTGCCTGCTTAGAGCCATGTGAAGTTCTGGTAGTGTGTGAGCCTCAGTCCAGGCTACAAACAGTAGAAAATCTGCTTGTGAAATCTGCCTGCTTTTCACATTCACATGTGAAAAGCCATGTGAAGTTCAACTATTAAGTGTGCCAGAGTTCAGGTTGGTATGTATCTAGTTCTGTGCAAAAAAATAAATAAAAGGAAAATAGAACATGCATGTGATCTCACATGAAGGTCACGTTGGTATGCACTAGTGGTTCAACCATTCAAACTCATGAAGGTTTAGGTTTTTTAACTTTAGACAATATTTCCCCTTTGCAAAACAAGAAGTTCATGTTGTGGAGAGTGCTCAGTTCAGGTACATATAAGTAATCAAATAGTGTAGAATTAACAGAATGTGAGGTTCATTCTATGAAGGGTGCTCAGTTCAGGTACAAAAGTATTGGCAGATGCTCAGCTCAGTGCAGAGTGTGATGCCTATCCTAGGGGAAAAATATGTACATGAACACCACTTTTATATGAGAAGTTCAGGCTGTGAATAATGCTAAGTTCAGTTACAAAGGTATAGGCAGATGTAACTTGTGTGCTAATAAACATTTTTTTCTTTTGTGTCAGCAAGACGAGAGACGTATGAAGAAGCTTAGAAGTTCCCAGCAGAAAGTACACAATCCTAACTTCCTCAAAAAAAAGTACACAATCCTAAGCCTGTACGCGTTGCACCACCCCCTCAATGGGTCACACCTCAAACGCACCAACAACATTGCCAACCTGCTCTAGACCAAAAATGGATGACATCCGAAACACATGGAGACTTCCAAGATGCTGGGTCGCAGCCCTATCCGCACAACTTTGCGCCTCCACCTAATTGGGTGACGCTGGAAATCCCCCACGGATTCTTTGTATCACCAGCAGACTCCCAAGCACGCTGATGGAGGAGGGGGTTAGCTCAAGTCCTGCGTGTAACTCTGGAGGTTATCCTAGTGTGCCTCATCAATGCCAAAGGGAAGCAACTAAACCGGATCCCAGGACAAATCCAACAGGAACACACACACGGAGGAGAGTGCTCTGCACACTACAACCGTTGGATCCTGCTGCTGCTGCTACAAGTCAGAATTGTACGGGACATAAGGTAGATGGATTGCATCACAAAACAAAAGAGCAAACCAAGACCAGGATCGCAATACCTCCACAACCACCTCAAGCAAAAAAGGACGCAAACAAGAGAGAGGCCATCTTCAGCCCTCCTTCCTCCTCGTGATCCACTCCTGCATCCTGCTATGATTACTCCGCCGTGCCCCATCCCAGAGGGACACCAGCAGACTCCGGTGGAGTTGCGATCATACACGCACGTAAGTGAAACAAAATATTTATATACACATCTTGTATTATCTGCAAATTTTCTGCTCCCTCCAGGATAACAAGTTCATAAACTGCATTTTAACGTGCCGTTTGGATTTCTTTTTCTTTTTCTGCAGATGCCGGATCTCCCGGTTTATCTAATACCAAGACTAAAGATGCGATTCTGAGATGTAGAGAAAGCAAGGGAATTTTATAACAGATACGCCAGACACGCTGGTTTTGGAATCAGGAAGACGGGAGGGAATGACAATCACAAGTATTTTGTTTGTGGGGTCCAAGGGAAACACACAACTTCTGTTTCAGAGGCTGACAGGCAGCGAAACAAAACATCACAGAGGACAGGCTGCAATGCAAGAATGAGGGTGAAGGTCCAGGAGGATAACACATGCGTGGCAGTGGACATTGAGTACAATCATAATCACCAACTCATGCAAACTGATGACATGCTGGTATTCTTGCACTCACACAAGAATTATGACCCCACTATTTTGGAGTACGTAAAGCTCCTGCAGTACCACGATGTCAAGCACACAACAATCATGTCCATGCTATCTGAAAATGAAGACGAAAGCTACTTCCTAAGCATGACCGGACGAGACCTACTAAACCAGTAAGTATTCAAACATGCACATACTGCAATGTACATAGCATCCTAAGTCACAACCTTTTGCTAGCAAAAATAACAAATGCATGTTTGCATGTAATTTGTAGGAAAGCCATGAATGCAAGGAAAGATGATTTGGATGATGTATTGAAACTTATATCATTCTTCAAAGACATGAAGGCAATCAATGATGAGTTTTTCTATGACATAGAAGTAGACAAGGACAAGTCAATTAAAAACATTTTCTGGTCCAATGCAAGCTGCCGTGGAGCGTATCAAGACTTTGGCGATTGCGTAACATTCGACACAACTTACAAGACCAACAGATTTCATATGCCTCTGGGAGTGTTTGTTGGAACAAACCATCACTTGCAGTCAACAATATTTGTTGTTGCCCTGATCAGAGACAAAGATGCAAAGTCATTCAAGTGGCTGCTCGATACATTTGTACGGTGCATGAACAACAAGCACCCAACTTGCATTCTAACAGGTGAGTTAAAAAAAACTCTACAAGTTTCATCATCTTTTCAGTCTATGGGTCTGTATTGGGTATATTTGGTTTTATTTGAAAATAATGTAAAGCAAGCAGTTCAACCACTGTTAGCACAGAAGTCCAACAAACAGTACAAGAAAGCAAAATTATCTGTCACATGTTTAGAAAAAAATTAGTTATGAATGTGAAGTTCAAATACAGGAATCATAGAAGTTCAAGGACAAAGCTGTAAGAAAAATATATGTAACATGTTCAAAAAAATATAGTTATTTATGTGAATTTCAAGCACCGGTACCACATAAGTTCAACAACACTGCTGTAAGAAAATTTTGTGTGTGACACTATTAGGTAGTCCTACTGCTACCTGTGAAGTTCAAGAACTGGTACCACAGAAGTTCAACAACACTGCTATAAGAAAAAATACATGTGACATTTTTAGATAGTCATACTGCTACCTGTGAACTTCAAGCACTGGTACAACATAAGTTCACCATCAGTGCAAAAAGAAGCAAGTTTCATTTTTTTAATTCATGCAGACCAGTGCCCGTCGATGGCGAAAGCTATACCACAATCATTCCCAAACACTGTCCACAAGCTATGCCGTTGGCACATCTTGAAGAAGTACAGGGAATACCTCACGTTGCTGTACAAAAAGTATAAAACATTCAAAGAGGAGTTCACAGCTATATTAAACTGGCCGCTGATGCCAACGGAGTTTCAAGCTGCCTGGGCTGAACTCGTGCACAAGTACAACCTAGAGAACGACCAGATGATGATCCAGCTGTGGAGTGATAGGAAAATGTGGATTTTAACATATTACAAGAACATTTTCTGTGCTACAATGACTTCCACACAACGAAGCGAGAGCATGAACCACGTGTTCAAGAAAGGGTTTGTCAAGGGGACCCAGAACCTACACAAGTTTGCTAGGCGGGTAAATGCTTGCATACAAACTCAGATGCAGAAGGAGAACGAGCAAACAATGACCAACATGGTATGAAGACAAAAAAATACCCCCATCATATTGTGTTTTGCTTCAACATGTGCACTTTGAATTTTAAAAAATGAAACCCATGACTCTGCTTCGACTAATATCTTATTTTTTGACATGTGCAGACCAATCCTGTTGACAAAAACAACTTACGGCTACGAGGAAGACATGTCTATCAAGTACACGAGAGTCGTGTACACGGAGATGAGGACTAGGATGAGAAAAGCCATGCTATTTCGCACAAAGCCTACAACAGAGCCTACTAAGTACCTTGTGTACTACCACAACAAGGCTGGCCATGATGATGAAGAAAGATTTTCCTGGTCAAAACATGAATTCCAGGTGGTAGCTGACCCAGAGAATGAAATATACGAGTGTGAATGCAAGCTTTGGACACACACAGGTGAGCGAAAAAAACTCATTAAATAGCTAAACTAGTAGTATCATATCAAAATATATGAAACTCATTGCTGGCTCACAAACTATGTATTCTGCATTCATCACAAAATGCAGGCCTGTTCTGCCTTCACATCATGAACATACTGGACTACCTGAAGCCTGACAAATTTCCACACAAGTATATCCTCAAACGGTACACAAAGACTGTAAAATCACAACCAATCTTTGATACAAGGGACTACAACACAACTGCATCAGATGGCAGCTCAAGACTATCGAAGCAAGACATCTTGCTGCAGCTAAATTTGATGGTTAACAAGAAAGCGATGAGATGTGACCAGCAATATGACAGAGCCTTCTATGTTCTCAAGAGGCTCGTGGAAGAGCTTGATGCAATACATTCAGCAAATCGAGCGGATGCTGATGAAAGGATGGCTGAAGAGGATGCTGAAATTGAAGATGACCTTCATTATTATGCAGCTGAAATGCTCCACGCCGCTGCTCAAGCCGACCAATGCAAGCAGGGTGTTGACCAATTAATGCAGCAGCGACATCAAGAGACGATGAAACTGTCGCTGTACTCTGAAACAAAGGGTAGGAAGAAAATTTCTGCAGCAAAGAAAAGTGACAAGAGAGCTCAAATAAAGGCACCACCTGCAGGATGAGTCGTCGTGCTCGATGAGAACAGAGTGCCACTTGGACACATGCAATTTAGTGTGTGCAAAAAGGTTACAGGACACAACAAGCTCACCTGTCCAACACTCTTAGAAAGAAACAATGCCGAGGAGGTCAAGCAACCCAAAGTTCAAAAACAGCAACCCAAAGTTATAGAACAAAAGAAAGGACCACACCCACAGAAAGCAAGCAGCAGACTTTGTAGCATATGCAAGGAGTATGAACCACATAATGCAAGAACATGCCCGAAGCGTGCAGATGCTGAAAAGACAAGCAAAAAGCCAGAGAAGAAACAGAAAGCAAAACCTAGAGCCAGCAAAAAGAAAGTGGTGGAAGATGAAGACACCATTGAAGAAGAGGAAGACGAAGAGGAAGTGGAATGCGAGGAGGAAGAGGAAGAGGATGATGAAGAGGAAGAGGACAATGAAGAGGAAGAGAAAGAGGAAGATGAACAGGAGGTACATGTCAAGCAAAAACCACTACAACCAAAGCCTAGGAGGAGCGCAAGGCTGATGAACAGTTAGATTAGGTCAATTAAACAAAGCAAACTTATGTCATGTCAATGTGCAGAATATTATTCCACTTTTGAAATAGTATTTTAGGAGAAGCTTACTTGAATTTTTATTGTTGAAGTTTCAAAGAAATTATAGAGTAGAAGTTCAAGTAAACTTACTGCAGAAGTACTAGTATAATATAAGAGGGGGTGCTGGTGATGCAAAGTATGAAAGAGCAAGCAGTAATAAAATGAAAAATATACAATGTGAAGTTCAAGTAATATTACTGCAGAAGTCCTGCTATATTATGGCAGGAAGTGCTGTGCTGGTGATGTATTGCATGAAAGAGCAAGCAGTAATAAAAATGAAAAATATACACTATGAAGTTCAAGTAATATTACTGCAGAAGTCCTGCTATATTATGAGAGGAAGTGCTGTGCTGGTGATGTATTCCATGCAAAGTGCAAGCAAGAATAAAAATGAGAAATATACACTATGAAGTTCAAGTAACATTACAGTGGAAGTTCTGGTATATTATGGCAGGAGGTGCTGGTGTTGTATTCCATAAAAGAGCAACCAGCAAATAATTATGCAGTTTGAAGTTCAGGTCAGCTTACAGAAGAAGTTCCGATATATAAAATTGATGTAGGAACAAAATATGCTTAAAAAATAAAGTTTTGCCGTATGAACAAAGGTTAGCAAGCCTAAGACAACACGTTCAGATATGAAGTTCTGTTTGGATACGTGCAGAAGTTCATGTACAATGCCGACAAAACATAAAGAAATGTTAAGGAGTGTATGAGAATATTTTTGCACAAAGTTATAGTTGAAATCCATTCGCAGTTGAAAAATCACAAAAAAGAAATATAGATTCTATGCAAAAGGCTACGTATTGGTTGGGTTGAAAAATAACAATACATTACACAACACAGAAAATCCTCTCCATCTGAAACCAGCAGCCCAGCCAGATCTCAAGCAGAAGTTCAGATCAAAGATCATATGCTGGGGCCCAAAATTAAACAACACAAAAAACAAGCAGTTCAACCGTAACCCAGGGAGAAGTTCAGCTACATCTGTTGGGGAAAAAACATACATTACATGGATACTGAAAACGATGGAGTACATTGAAATTCACAAGCCAAATCATTCTTCGCACTAAATACATTTGTCTGCAATATCATAAGTAATAGTGTTGCAGCTATAGATACACAAATCACTAAACCATTCTTACAACCAAATCTTTACAGAATCGTTCGAATCATTATCAAACCTAAAATCTGTACGAAATAAAATCTACACTGAAACTAATGCTTCGAATTCACGGGCCCAAGGACTGGATCTCTTTAGGAAGCTCTACACGCATGACTTCATTCTTCTCGCTAAAGATTAGAGTGTGCATGAACTCGGCCTTCCAGTCATCTGCAGCAGCCTGCAAACAAGAAATGAAATGATGGTTTAGTAATGGATAACTAAAACCACAGCAGGATCGTCTCAGCAAAAACACACAAGAAAAATGAAAGGATGATGAGACAAGAACAAGGAAAAAACATACTTCCACATCACCAAAATCTTCAACAAGCTCATCGCCATCATATGAAGAGCAGAACTTCATGGCAAAGAAACCACAATCATTATTCTTTTGCTTTGGAACATCGATAAAAGTCGGCCTCTTTGCAATAGTCACCCAGTTAGGCTGCTTGCTCGCTTTGTACGCAGCCTTGCCGTACACCTCCTCGAGCAACCCAACAAATCTCTTGATCTGCCAAAAATAACAAATAAGATGAAGTCAAAAACATGTTAACCAAAATAGTTAAGTTCAGGTACATAAAAAGCGACACTTGCATAAGATCCAGCTAAACAAATAGCAGAAGTTCAATTGTCAAATGATAGTCAGTTCAAGTAGTATTACCACAATAGAGATAGAAACATATTTTCTCAACAGAAGGCATAATAAACTTCATGTCAAACAAGAGAATATGAAAGGAGGTTTAGGCTAAGAAACACTCACGATATTTTGGCAGTCTCCGTGGAAACTTGTTCGTGACATTCCCTTATCAGTGTAAGGAAGTGAATCAAGGATGTCAATGCTCCCACGATATCTATTCAGCACATACACACTGTAGTGCGCCATTGTGTCAATTGGCTTGAATAGTATTAAAAAACCTGCCAAGAATGAAAGAAACGGTGAACACAAACTATAAAGCATAGATATTGAACAACCGGGATGAACAAAAACTTCTTGACAAACTCAACAAAAGGATGTAAATAAAATTTAAAAAAGTAAGAGTTATGAAAACCTAACCAGCTTTGCGTTAAGAAGGTCTTCTTCCTTGCTAACAAACATTCGAAGGAGATTAGCAGATTTTTTTGTATCGAACTTTGGAACTGTTGCAACGAAGAAATCATACTCCAGGCAGTACTGTGCATTCACAAAAACACAAATAAAACACCTCCCAAATGCCACTACAACAAAACTAGAGCAAAAAAAGGGAGATAGGGGTGCAAAGAACTAAAACATGTATGAAGTAGGGACTAAGTACAACCATGTCAGCACTAGTGAATATCTCAGAGGTCTCCGGCTTATCCTTCCACAAATTTATGAGATAATCCATTATGTCTCCTTCCATCTGCTGCCCTTCACCGAAAAGAGTATAAAGGACACGTTATGTGAGGTCGATCACATTCCCAAGGATGGTAAACATGCAGTAGCTTGTGCTGCAGATTTAAAAGGATGGGGAAAAATATTAGAAGTTCAGATACAATAACAAACAGAAGTTCAGATACTATAACTCAAAGGCAATAGAGATGAACGGAAGTTCGGATACTATAACAACAGAAGTTCGGACACTATAACTCCAAGGCAAGGGAGAAATGAACAGAAGTCCACATACTACAACAACAAAAGTTCAGAACAAAGTAGCATCCACTACAAAAAAAGACACATCCGTGACATTTTGGGCCGAACGAAAATCTTTTCTGTCATACTTATGACACTTTTATGATGATAATTGTGACAAAACCCGGTATCATCATAGATGTGGTGGGGTCCTACTTCTATGACAAAAAATCATGACAAAAAATGGGCTTTTCGTCCTGGGCGGGCCGGAGACGCAGCTGCATGACATTCTTTGGGCCGTCCATGACGGAAAAAACCGTGGTAGAAGCGAGGGCGCGGAAAATATCGAGGAGTCCCTGGTTACGGTGGGTGGTCGGGGGCCGAGCGATGCGCGTTTGTCTCGTACGTATGCGCGTGTGTGCAAGGCGTTGGGCTCTAACTAATCCCGAGCGAGGCATTGGGCTCTAACTGAACCCGAGCGATTGCACTACAGGCTACGCGTTACTGAACCCGAGCGATCGATCGATGGCTGTTAACTGAACCCGATCGAGCGATTCCTTCGCTACTGCAGCTAACTGAAGTCGATCGATGCTGCCTCTGGATGAACAGTGAGCGTTGCTGGGGGGTTTGGATGAACAGTTCCCGGTGGGGGTGGATGAACAGGAGCCCGTGGCGTTGCCTCTGGATGAACAGTGAGCATTCCTGGGGGGTTCGGATGAACAGTTCTCGGTGGGGGTGGATGAACAGGACCCCGATCGTTCGAGCCGGTTGGGGCTGGATGAACAGGACCCCGTGGAGGGCAGGATGAACAGGACCACCCCGTGGAGGGCAGGATGAACAATAGACGGTGGAGGGCTGGATGAACAGTAGCCCGTGGACGGGTGGTTGAACAGGAGCCCGTGGAGAGGGCTGGTTGAACAGTAGGCGGTGGAGTAGCGCGCGGTGGAGGCTGGATGAACAGGAGCCCATGGATGAACAGTCGCAGGTGGAGGCTGGAGGAGGTCGACGGTGGATGAACAGTAGCCCGTGGAGGCTGGAGGGGGTCGACGGTGGAGATGAACAGTATCCCGTGGAGTCCCGTTTGCGGTACGCCACACCCCTCCCGATGAACAAGACCCCCGTTTCGACCGTAGCGCTCCAACACAAGTCCGTTTCCTCCGTTTTGCGGTACGCCACACCCCTCCCGATCAACAGGACCCCCGTTTCGACCGTAGGAGGTCCGTTTCCTCCGTTTTGTGGTACGCCAGACCCCTCCCGATGAACAGGATCCCGTTTCGAACGTGGCCGGTCGAACACAAGGCTGTTTCCTCCGTTCTGCGGTACGCCAGGCCTCGTTTCCATCGGCTGTTCCGTCCAAGCCCTCCCGATGAACACGACGACGCATTCTGTTCTGACCCAGCCAGTTGGCTCTCCATGAACATGACGACGACGCTGTTTCTCCGTTCCGACCCAGCCATGTACACGAGCCCTGGCCGTACGTATGCGCGACTAGGCATTCGAGACCCTGCCCATATGTACGTACGTGGCCGTATTTTCTTTCTTGCACACTGGCCGCTGTACGTACGTGTACATGCCATGTGCGCGCCTCTACTACGACACGTGCGCGCCTCTACATCGACCAGTATGTACGTACATGTTCGCGACCAGAATGACAACGCTACGTACGCTTCGACCAGGTGGGTCCCGACTGTCAGGCACTTCCTTGCGTGCGAAGATGTAGCTGGTGGGTCCCAGCAGTCAGGGGGGCGAATCGTTTTTTTGCCCGGACGCACTTCCTTGCGTGCGAAGATGTAGCTGGTAGGTCCCAGCAGTCAGGGGGAAACGTTTTTTTTCGCGAAATACAGTTGCCCGTCTGGTGGGTCCCTGCTGTCAGGTGGAGGAATAATTATTTAGCGCGTAATAAGGAGGCACTTCCTTGCGGCCGCCGTGGACCCAGCTGTCAGCCTCTCCACGTACAGTACTCTTCCGATGGAAGTCGTTCCTTGACCACGTTGACCACGCCGCGCCGAGAGCACCAGGGCGGTGGACGACGGTGAGGCCTAGGAAGGGGACGACGCGGAGCCGGGGAAGACGCGGCAGTGGAAGCCCGCGCGGAGAGGAGTACGAGGGTTCACTGGTTCGGCTGTGGTGTGAGGCTGCCGTCGCCGCAGGGCCTGGCCATCGGTAGGAATAGTAGGAGGTGGTGAGGCCTCCGCGGTAGCACAGCCGGCCACGGGAGGCAGGAGCATGCGGCACGGCCGGCGCTGCTTTGGGCGGCTGGAGCAACAAGACCAGAGGTTGAAGAAGCACTACGACCATTGGATGGACATCGTACGGTCACTGGAGCTAGAATCGTTCATATTGACTAAGTTGACAAAGCACTCCGTCCCCGTCAACTTAGTAGGCCCACAAGTCAGCTTCCGAAACGGTGCGCCCAGATGTCAGGGGGAGGAATCATTTTTTGGGCGGGTGAAGCTAGAATATCCGAGATTGAAGAAGAAGCAAGGCATCCGTTGGATGGACATCCAACGGCCACTGCTACTAGAACCGTGTGTCGACTATAAGTTGACAAAGCCTTGCATACGCGTCAACTCTCTTTTTTAGGGGACGCGTCAACTTAGTAAGGCCACAAGTGTGTGGCAGAGAACTTATAGCCCATTTGTGATTTGTAAGAATGTGCAGCCAATTTTTGAATTCTAATGGAATTTACTACAGCCCATTTACAGTTTGTTAAAAGTACAGCCCATTTCAACCAACCGTTCAAAACAGAATTCAATAAAATTTCCCACATTTTGATGGGATCCGAAATATTTTTATCCCGAAATTTCTAGTCAGATTAAATACAATTTCAATATAAATTTATATTACATAAAAATCCAACGAAACATTGCGCACGCAACAATTAATGAAATTAAAATTTTCAATATCCAAAAATAATATTTTATAAAGTAATTACGTGTTTGGTGCATTTTTTATAGTTACTGTCCAGTTTTTATAATTACATCCCATTTATTATTTCTTAAAGCCCATTTTCTTGTTACGCCTAATGCATCCCTCCTAGGAAAGATTTGCAGCCCAGCGGGGCGGAGAATAACAACTTGACCTTGCCTGGGTATTCCTAAAAAAAGTATAGCTAGGCTAGCCATTTTCAGCTTGAAAAAAATTAATATCTGGGCTGGATATCTGGCCTGGGCTAGACGGGCCACAGCCCGGCCAGTTAATAGCTGCAGCGATGTTTTCGTTGTTGTTCAGATGAGAAAAATTAATATCTGGGCTAAACATTGCTCAAGAAAAACTCTGCAGTGCTCACACCTCAAAAACACAAATACTGCTCGAGATGCTTGGTCCCAGCTGTCGGCCGCTTCTTGTGCAATTCTCTCATTTATTGACTACATAGGTTCACAATGGTGTGGGACCGTGATGTCAGGAAACCAGGAGGAAGCAATTTTTTTTATAGTTTTATATACTAATAAGGAGGCACTTGCTGTCATCCTCTCCAAGTAAAGTCATCTCCTCATCCTCATGTCCGTTGACCATGTTGACAACGCGAGACGGCGGCGCCACGGTGAGCGCAACAACTCGAAGGACGACGGAGAGGGCCTCGCGGGCCCTACGGATGGTCTGATACAGCGCCCGCTGCTCATTCAGGAAGCCAGGATCATAGGGCCACATGTCCGTGACGGCATTGTCGTTCGCTTGTTCACCGGTGCTCGTTGAGGAGACGGAGGTTGCAGCACAGGTCCTCCTGCGCTGGTAGCTCTTCCGCCATTAGGGCGTCGAAGTGCGGCCGCACCTGCTCTATGGTGAACACGGCATGAACCGGCTTGGACAGTGGCGCCGGCTCCTGGTCGGAAGCTACGTCCATTGTCTGATTGTCGTTGCTCAGCTCGACGAGGTAGCTGGCGAGCCAACATGTCCGGCTGCTGGACCGACCCGCTGCCAAGGACGAGTCTGATTGCCCTGGCCCACCCAGACCGCCTCCCTCGCCCGCGCGCGCTTTTCGCCCGAAACGGTCGGCGCCGCCCGCCCCGCTTCCCGGTGCATGCGATTGCTCCGCCTTCAAACGACACAAGTGCTGTCCGTCCGTCCTTATGCCGCCCACATTAATGATATGCGGTTGCCGAGGCGGCTACTATGGCGCCACACGTCCGTCCCTCCGCCGCCCACCATTGCTATATATACTGCTGCGCCGGCCATAGCCGCAGTCATCCGCATTCGTTCCTATTCTCCTGTCCACACCACTACTGCCCACCATGGCTTCCTCGCGCTCTAGCGCTCTTCGGGACGGGCGGACGACGGACCACAAGGAGATGGCAGCCATTGCTGCCGACTGGCTGGCCGGCAGGCAGCCGGAGGACGACAACGTCCCAATGGAGAACATGGTAGTCGACGATCCGGCGCCAACCCCCTAATCCGCGCCATCCTCGCCGGTGCATTGCACATGACCATCGGCGAGGCCCGTGCCCAATATATGGACCCGGTGAGGCAGAAGCGTGAGGAGCAGTTCCAGGAGGCACAGGCCGACGCCGCCTACAACCACCATCTCCTCCAGGAGCACCTTCAGGCGGAGGAGCAGATTGCCGCGGAGCAGGAGGCGCTGCTCGACTCGTACCGCTCCGCCCGCGAGGGCCGCCTCGAGCGCTAGCGGTATCACATGCAGGTGGCGGAGGCTGCGGCCGCCTACAAAGAGGGCGATGAAGCGGCCGAGGCGCTGTTTGGCGAGACCGAGGACGAGGCAGAGGACAATGACGGCTCCAACGAGTCCCCGCTCCGCTGGCGTCGACGAGGCCCTGCTCTGCCGAGGCCCCGCGGCGCCAACAACGAGGCAGAGGACACCGCCGGCTCCGCCGAGGCCCCACCCTGCTGGCAACAAGGGGGAGGATTTTCCCCCGCTCCGCTGAGGCGCCGCCCGCCGGCAACGAGACAAAGGACATCGCCGGCTCCGCCGAGGCCCCGCCCTGCTGCCAACGAGGCCGCGCCACATAGAAAACAAGGAAGGGTAGAACACGGTAGGTCGCCGCCGCTCGGGTCCAAGTAAGGCCACCGCTGCTACCCTCCGGTTGCTGGCACTGAGCTGTACATCATGGTGCAATTCTATGGTTATAGGCTGATTGAAGAGCGCTCCGTGGTTGAGCAAGCTCATGAGATACAGTCATTTGCTAGAGAACTTGAGCACTTCAGTTGTATGCTATCGGACAATGTGCGAAGTAAAAAGGAATAGAAGGAGTACAAAGAGTTTGAGCAGCTTTTTAGCATTCCTGTACATTGCAATCACATCGATTCACATGTCATAGAGAACATTCAAAACAATCGATGATTATGCATCTCAGCGATTCACATGTCAGAGCCAATATTTACTTCACAACTAAAGAATAAAGAAAAAAATGGATCGACGCTGTTGACAGCAAAGGGCGTCCCATTCAAAAATATGAAACGCATGTCTTCTTGCTAAAATCAATGAGCAAAATTTGACAAGGTTTTCCCATTCCAAAATATCAAATGCCTATGATTGTGGAATGGGCAGGGTTTGCCATTGAAAGTGCTAGTTATCGACTAGAGGGGGGGGGGGTGAATAGGCGATTTTTATCAAAGTCTTAAAAACATGAGAGTTTCGAAGACAAACAATAGAAATGAATCTATTCATATGCAGCGGAAGGTAGACTACACTAGGCAGGCCATAGTCAAGTATTCAATGAAGTGAAAGCACGAAGACTAATAGCAGCTAGGTAGTAAAGATCAGGATGGAAGATAGTATGAAGCCAAACAACAATAGAAGTCAAACAGGTAACACAGGCAGGCAATGACTTCACGAAGACAAACTGTAAATAAAGAGAGGGAGAGGATAGAACCAGTCGCTTGGTGAGGACAAGGATTTGTTGCACCAGTTCCAGTTGCTGGGACAACTGTACGTGTGGTTAGGGAGGCTGAGATTTAACTCAGAAGACCGTGTCTTCACCTTATTCTCCTTGAGCTAAGGACACCCAGTCCTCGCCCAATCACTCTGGTAAGTCTTCAAGGTAGACTTCCAAACCTTCACAGACTTCGTTCACCGGTGATCCACAATGACTCTTGGATGCTCAGAACGCGACGCCTAACCGGCTGGAGGATTCACAGTCCTCAAGTGTAACAAGTCTTCAGGTCACGCAGACAGAAAGACTTCAGTGAAGCCTAACACTCTTTGGCTCTCGGTGTTTGGGCTTTGTCCTCGCAAGGATTTCTCTCTCTCAGAAGCTTCGGAGGTGGGTTGCTCTCAAACGACAAAAGCCATGCACTAACTCTGAGCAGCCACCAATTTATGGTGTAGGGGGTGGGCTATATATAGCCACTAGGCAACCCGACCTGATTTGTCTGAAATGACCCTGGGTCATTAAGGATTTGACACGTGTTCCAACGGTCAGATTTCAAACACACGCGGCAGCTTGACTTGGGCTACAAGTAAAGCTGACTCATCCAACTCTGGATAAGATTTGCTCTCATTGTCTTCGCTCGAAGACATAGGATTTGGTTGAGCATCACTTCAGTCACTCTAACTTTGTTCACTTGGACCCCACTTAATAGTACGGTGGTTCCTATGACTCAACAAAGAAGAAAATGAAACAACGAAACAACTATGTCTTCGCGCTTCAAAGTCTTCACGCGATGTCTTCTTATGTCATAGTCTTCAATGTGAATATCTTCACATACCACCATTGTCTTCAATGTCTTCACACATTTTTAGGGGTCATCTCCGGTAGGTAAACAGAATCAATGAGGGACTACTACCTGTGTTATCCTGCAATTCTCACAAACACATTAGTCCCTCAACCAGGTTTGTCGTCAATACTCCAAAACCAACTAGGGGTGGCACTAGATGCACTTACAATCTCCCCCTTTTTGGTGATTGATGACAAACTGGTTGAAGTTTTCAACGGGGATAAAAGTATGTGAAATTGTAGAGGTTAAAGGTATTGTCTTCATAAGTAGCAACAGGCTCCCCCTGAAGATGTGCATATAAGTAATTTGCTTTTGGAATGCAAATGCACATGGCAGGTTGTACTTGTGGAGATCCTCTTCGACTTATGAAGATAATTGATCATGCATGATAAGATATAACTAAGATAATGAAATGCATAATAAAAAATGGACGTCTGCAATATGACTTCGTGCGGGATTTATCATCGCACATGCGGAATTTATCATCGCATCACAGAAAAGCGAACAAGTAGCAGACGACCATCAAGTTTAAGTGTTACAACTCAAAGAACCAAATGTATCGAAAGTGAGAGTTGTAAACACTAGGCAAAATATAAAGCAACCGCCCATATGGACCCGCTTGAAGACTATCAACTCATATGCTTCTCCCCCTTTTGTCAGTAAGGACCAAAAAGGTTTGAAGACATAGAGCCTCTACTCGTTCCCAGAAGGAGTAGGTGAAGCTGCAGGGTCGGTGTCGAGGTTTGGCGGTGCAGAAGAACTTGGGGCATTGTCGACACGCACTGAAGTTGGAGGTGGTGAGGTAGCATCATCTTGATCATCGATGACTCTGGCATTCACCGTTGCAGCTGAGGAGGAATAGTCAGAGTCTTCAAGAGAGGGAGTCCGACGCAAGACAGCATTCCTTGGAGGAGTGGAGTCAAACTTGAATCTTTCAGTGAAGCCATCGTCTTGAAGATCTGCTTCAACACTGAGCAAGGTTAAACTCTTCCATGACCCCCGACAGGTTTCATGAGTGACAAATGCATTCTTGGTGGCAAGATTGCGAATGCGATTTACGTCCACCAAGAGGCTTTGCATCTGCCGCTTCAGCCAGTAGTGATGCTTATCCTATTTCTGATGCAGGGCAACGAGAAGCTCTCGGTCATTGAGAACACGAGATTGCTTCCGAGGCCTTTGAGCAATAGTGCTTTCAGTGGCTTTAGTATGGGCACGGTGAGGGAAGCGTGTATTGCCAGCCAAAGGATAAACACGAGTGACGGCCTGAACTCCTTCAATGGGCTATGTGAAGCTTTGGTGATCAACATTGTGAAGACAAACAGGCTCCTTGGCAGGCTCCGGGTATATGGCTTCAACTGACATATCAACCTATGGCAAAAATATCAGATGGTTGCATGCAGAAGGTCGATAGTTGACGGCAGAGTGAAGCTTGATAAGGCGCATAACCCATGGAGCGTAGAACTTCAGACCAAAGAGATCAGAGCCTGATGCAGCCAATTGTCTGATAAAGAAGTCTTGAGCATTGAAGCTGGTGCCATTGAAGATATAAAAGACCAATGTCTTCATCGCTCCTTCAAGCTTTGCTGCAGAAGAATGTCCTTTGACAGGCCAGAGAGTTCGCCTTATGATATGATAAATAGTGCGGGGCAGATACTCTAGGTCTTCAACAAAGAAATCTCTTGGGTACTCAGCGTCGCGTGGCAGAGGCTTCGTCATGCTTAGCATTTGGTTCATGTTGGGCTCTGGCTTCTGAAAGATGCTCTCGAATGCATTGCGGTGAAGCTGACAACCAGGCTCGAAGAGTTCACCTGGAGTGGGCAGGCCAGTTAGCTCAATGATATCAAGAGCTTTGGCTTCATGATGGACATTGCCTGTCATCCACTCAAGGACCCAAGTCTTCGGATCCCCGTTGTAGCCGCGAATGTGGAGGGTAGCATAAAATTGTAGCAGAAGCTCTTCATTCCAATGCTCCTTATCAGTCACAAAGTTCAACAGACCAGCATCACGGAAGCAGTCAAGGGCTTCTTCAAGGCAGGGCAGTCCAGCAATGGCTTCAGTGTCTAGACGCATATGTGGAAAGATACGCCCTTGGTCATAGAGAACACAGGAATAGTAGCTGCGCTGCTGATAGCTCCAGAACCGATCTGATGAAATCCTTGGCTTGGAATAGGGGTTCTTGGCACTATCAAAGAAGGGACAATTGCATTTTTACCCCTAGTTGGTTCCTACCCACGGGTTTTGCCCTTACTTTTCGAGCTTGATCAGTTTTGCCCTTACTTTTTTCGTCGAGGTCCCTCGAATGCCCTTTGACCGTTTGACCAAAACTTTGAAAATTCATAACTAATTCATATGAACTCGGAAAAATGCAAATAAGATATCAAAAGCACCCTTTATGTGCATATTATTTTCATTCGAGGACATATGAACTCGGAAAAATGCAAATAAGATATCAAAAGCACCCTTCAGATAAACATTACCTTTATGTGCATATTATTTTCATTCAGGACAAAAGCACCCTTTAAACTACCTAAGGTAATTAATGTTATTAACATTATCAAAAATAAAAAGTTATAAATAATATTTTTTTCATGAATAAAAAATACATGCAAATGTAGGTGATGTTTTCTGAACATCCAGATATCTTATTTGCATTTTTCTGAGTTCGTATCATCTTGTTAAGAATGTTCTAATGACTTTGACCATTATTTGGAAACTTCATAACAAGTTGATACGAACTCAGAAAAATGCAAATAAGATATTAGGATGTTCAGAAAACATCACCTACATTTGCATGTAATTTTTATTCATGAAAAAATATTGTTTATACCTTTTTATTTTTAATAATGTTAATAATATTAATTACCTCTGGTAGTTTAAAGCGTGTGTTTGTCCTGAATGCAAATGATATGCACATAATGGTAATGTTTATCTACACATTTCGATATCTT
Organism: Triticum aestivum; assembly: GCF_018294505.1. Lineage (NCBI taxonomy): Eukaryota > Viridiplantae > Streptophyta > Magnoliopsida > Poales > Poaceae > Triticum > Triticum aestivum. The sequence continues at coordinate 107,903,239 of NC_057811.1, forward strand.
ATTTGCATTTTTCCGAGTTCATATGAATTAGTTATGAATTTTCAACATTTTGGTCAAACGGTCAAAGGGCATTGGAGGGACCTTGACGGAAAAAGTAAGGGCAAAACTGAGCAAGCTCGAAAAGTAAGGGCAAAACCCATGGGTAGGAACCAACTAGGGGTAAAAATGCAATTGTCCCATCAAAGAAAGTGTTGTGCGCAATGAAGCCATTTGCATTGAATGACCCTGGTGAAGTTGCTGTACCTGGAAACCTTGGCAACCTTGGCTTAGGCTTCTGGACCTGAGGCCTGTGCTCGATATGATAGTCAAATTGTGGACCAGCAGCAGGTGGAGGAACCAGAATGGGCCATCTAACAGTGACCAGCCGACCATGATCATATGCCTGCTCGATGGTGTGTGGCCGTGGAGGCGGTACAGGAGCAGTGGCTGTGGTTTTGACTTTAGGCTGCAGATTTGCGTCAGGTGCAGCATTGGCTTCAGGTGCAATCACGTCGTGCACCACATTAACTTTAGGCGCCATATTAGCTTCAGCCATGACAACGCCATTGGCTTCAGTGTTGGTGTTGGTGGTCGCCTCAATGTTATCAACCTCCACTCGAGTAGCTGGAGGGTCGTACATGTTCTCCTCGAGAACAACTTCAGGGTTGGTTGGGGGTGTAGCAACACGTTCTTCTTCATCTCTTGGTTCTTCTTGGTCATCGGCTGATGCAGCCGGAATATCTTCAGCCGCGTTGGCTTCAGACTCGGAGTTGTTCACTATTGGAGAGGCTTCAGGAAATACTTGGCGAGATACTGATTGGTGCTCTTCTCCTTTTGGAACACTCGACAGAGTGACTTGTGGCCTTGGTCCTTTACGAAGCCTGCGGAACGCTGGCGACGCTTGTGGAGATGGAGTTGTCTGGGCCACAAAGTCTTCATCTTCAAGCACCGGAGTGGTGACTTGAGTTGGGGGAGTAGTTGGTGTTTCTTCTTGTCGGGGGGAGTCTTGAGGGTGATCAGCCCATGAATCATCCTGAGCAATTGGCGTCAAGGGACGACCAATGCTGATGAGTTCGCTGTTCGTGAGAACAGGCGATGATACCACATTTTGCTCGATCTGAGGAAGGGCTTCATCATCTTCTACATTGTCATGTTGACCAATGTCTTCAGCTACGGTGGGGTCAACAGCTGGAATGTCTTCAGCTTCAGGAGCTTCAATGGAAGCAGGCTCATGAACTATCATTCGGCGCTCTTGATGTGCAGATGCAGGACGAGCAACAGAAATTGGCTCGACGACAAGGGGCTCTGTGGGAGCAGCCCGATCCTTCTTCTTGGTTTTTCACTTCTTGGCAGGAGGAGCCTCGTCAGTGGTGTTCTTGGTCTTGCGCTTTCTGGCTTCGGCTTCAGCTGCCCTCGTTTTCTTGAGCTCCGAAGCCACTGTGGTGACCTTAGGCTTCACGCCTGACATACTGGCCGGGAAGACAATGCGAGGTTCTTCCCGCCTGGATGCTTCAGCTTGGTCCACAGCTGGCTTCTTCTTGGCAGCCATCTTAGGGTCAATGCCAGGATGCCCAAGTGCCTTGCGCTTCTCAGCTTCATTGTAGGCTTGAATACATTTGGCAGCCAAGAGCTTTATGCGCTCTCAAGAACCTTTGGCTTCATCACGTTTCTTGTGAAACACCTCCTTGAGCTCATGCATCATGGTCTTGAAGTTTTGGACGTCTGTCGCACTGAGCTCGGCCATATGCTTCTTGAACTGAGCCTTTTCATAGTCAATCTTGTGCTTCAGTTTAACAATTTTCTGAGCTAGAGCCAGCTCAGGAGCAATGGCTCCATGGAAGGAGACGCTGAGGCCAATGGGGAGTTGGAGATCATCAAAACTGAGGTTTGGGCTGTCAAACCACTCGTCAATGAATTTGTCCAGATTGTCCACATCGAAGAGGGGAAGATCATTGAAGATTTCCGCCTCTTGCTTGCTCTTTATTAGCAGCTCAAGAGCATCATCGCCAAAATCGTCGTCACTAGACAGATCAATGGCGTCGTTCTCATTCCTCAGAACGGCAACAGGGGTCAGTGCTTGAACAGTAGGATGCACGGGCTTCTTCTTCTTCTTAGACTTGGAGATGCGAGAGAGATCTTCAGAGTGCACGCTTGGTGCAGGAGGAGCAGTGCCCAGAGGCTTCGCTTGCAAAGCTCTTGGTGCAGCTGAGGGCTTCGAAGCCTTGGGTTTCTTCAGCTTCTTAGGCTTCGGTGGTGCAGGCGCTTCGTCAGAATCAACGTCATCTGCAGAGTGATCCACGGCTGCCCCTTGAACCATGATGTGAGTGATGAGACCCTCTAGGTTGTAGAAGGGCCCAACAAGATTGGGTTCAGCTTCGCGTGTGCCATCTGCACAAGGAGCAGAGGGACCTGGGTTGAAGTCTAATCCCCGCGACTTCTTGTTCTCTTTGGCTGAGTTCTTGGCAAACTGAAAGTTGCGCTTGAACAGATTGTCTTCATGACACCATAGCAGAGAGGATGGGTCGGCATCAGCAGGCTGCGGTCCACGGACCATGCAAGGGTAGAAACCCTGATCAATGGCTTCAGCTCTGGACCTGGGTGGAAGATTTTTGTAGAAGATGTCTCCCCAGGGTCGCTTGATGGCATTCTTTTCAGCATATTCCTGGGTGACGAACCTGTACTTGAACCATTGTTCAGACCAATATCTTCGAATCCATTGGATTCGAGTTTTGCGTTGGCCATAGCTCTCCTCAGGATCAGTTTTGTAAAGCTCATATAGATCTTCGGGCAGATCCATTGATGTGCCCCCGCGGCGCTGTCTGCCTCCCTTCCTTGCTGATTTTTCTGTTGCCATGAAGTTCAGACTGAAAGGCTTCAAAGCTGTCAAAGTCTTCCGTCTGCTGGTCAGACAGGAACTGGCTTCGGGAGAGTTGATGATGCTGTAAGAATTCTGCAAATGAATGCAGACTATGAGAACCAAGGGATTCTCCCACGGACATGTACCTGTGACAGCATTAGAGTTGCGAGGGAAGGGGAAGAGGTCATATGCATTCTCAGAAGATTTTGAAGAAAAATCAGTTTAGAAGACTTTGACCTCATAGCGTGAAGACATTCACTTATATGTTGAGAGTTGGTTCTAGATTTGTACGAATCCAAGAATAGGTACAAGTGAGGAATCTAACTACATGTGAAGCATAAGTGAATATACTAGGCATCATATGAGATGCAAAACAGGATAGATCCAAATTTGTGGAGACAGAAACCACTTTTGGTAGGAAGGATGAATCTGTCGGATCAAAAAGATAGTAAAAAAGAGAGTTTTAATTTACCACACGATGAACTGCTAGACGGAGTAGAAGATGAGGCCGAGCGGTTCGATCTTCCGTGCCCTAACTTGGCGACGGAGGACACCTACGGCGGCGGCGGAGAAGACGATGTCCGTGGCCGGCGTGAAGACGGCGTCGGAGAGGTCGCGACAGCTAAGCGCTTCGTCGCCGGCGTCGTCGAGGGCTAGCGGTGGCGCTAGGGTTTGTCGAGGTGGAGAGGTGGAAGAAGTGTTTTGACCGCGATGTGATGTGCATGTATAGGGAGAGGGACGGCACAGCGCAATTACGCAGGTGCCCCTGGCGGTTCACATCTGAGGGACACAACATGCAACACATTGGAAGTTGTTCCATGTTCCCACGCACGCCTGGACTGTCGGGTGGTCGTTCCGGCTTCTCCGGGTTTCAGGCAATAAGGATTGAGCATTTAAAACAGATTTAATGTTTGTCTCTGTATCTTCTGCTGACAAGGACGCAGAGAAGACATTCGACGGTTTCAATAGAATGCATATGATTTGGATAGATAGAGTTTGAGGTAGGAAGCATAGAGAGGTTAGGGTCCGATCACATTCACTTAGTTCAAAAGATTCAAACGAGATGACATAGCTATAAGTGAATGCTGTAGAGGACAGAACACTAACATATGTATATATCAGAACAAGACCAAAAGAAGTCATGTTACTATTGAAGACAAATCAAATGCGAAGACTTAGCAAATGTAACGCCAAGAGAAAAACATTCCAAACAAAAGTTTGGTGGTGGTGTTACCCACCGTATAGGAAGTATTAGACCCAGACACGGCGCACAATTATCGTGGTGCTCCGAAGTCAAATTCCGCATTAATGTATTCACACTCAGAGTGTAAGTCTTCATTGATTGCAGATATACATTACTTCGTGTGTTGCTCATCTAAGTCATCAACATGCATAAGTGTTAGGATGTGTGCCTGATCGCAGGACATTCGAGGATTCCAAGATATTTAGCTCACACCGCAACTTGCAAAACCTTTTCTCATCCAAGGGCTTTGTGAAGATATCTGCCAATTGCTCTTCAGTGTTGACGTGTATGATATCAATATCTTCCTTCATAACATGATCTCTGAGAAAGTGATGACGAATTTCAATGTGCTTTGTCTTCGAGTGCTGAACTGGATTGTTGGCAATCTTGATGGCGCTTTCGTTGTCGCAGTAGAGTGGTACTTGTTTCAGATGGATGCCATAGTCCTTGAGAGTTTGCTTCATCCATAGAAGCTGAGCGCAGCAAGATCCAGCAGCAATGTATTCAGATTCAGTAGTGGAGAGTGATACACAGTTCTGCTTCTTTGAAGACCAACAGACAAGTGATCGTCCCAGAAAGTGACATGTGCCTGATGTAGACTTGCGATCCACCTTGTCACCAGCATAATCAGCATCCGAGAATCCAACTAGATCAAACTCTGAGCCCTTTGGATACCATAATCCTAGTGTTGGGGTGTAAGCCAAATATCAAAGAATTCGCTTCACAGCTAAGTGATGCGATTCCTTTGGTGCCGGTTGGAATCGAGCACACGTGCAAACACTAAGCATGATATCTGGCCTAGATGCACATAAATAAAGTAAAGAACCAATCATGGAGCGGTATACCTTTTGATCGAACTCTTTACCATTGGTGTCGGGACCCAGATGACTCTTGGTTGGCATTGGCGTCGTGTAACCTTTGCAGTCTTGCATTCCAAACTTCTTCAGGCAGTCTCTGAGGTATTTCTCTTGAGATATGAAGATGCCATTGCTTTGCTGACAAATTTGAAGACCAAGGAAGAACTTCAGCTCACCCATCATGGACATCTGATATTGCTCTTGCATCATGTGTCCAAACTCATCACTGTATTTCTGGTTGGTGCGGCCGAAGGTAATGTCATCCACATATATTTGGCACACAAACAGTTCACTATCATATGTCTTCGTGAAGAGTGTGGGATCCAGGGAACCAGGTTTGAAGCCTTTGCTCTTCAGGAAGTATTTGAGTGTGTCATACCAAGCGCGAGGGGCTTGTTTGAGGCCATACAATGCCTTGTTGAGCTTGTACACCATATCAGGATGTTTTGGATCTTCAAAGCCAGGAGGTTGTGCAACATACACTTCTTCTTCAATCTTGCCGTTGAGAAATGCACTCTTCACATCCATTTGATACAGAAAGATGTTGTGATGATTTGCATAGGCTAGCAATATGCGAATAGCTTCAAGCCTAGCCACAGGAGCAAATGTTTCATCAAATTCAATCCCTTCAACTTGAGTGTATCCTTGAGCAACGAGACGAGCCTTGTTTCTGACAACTTGACCATGCTCATCTTGCTTGTTTTGATAAATCCATTTTGTGCCTATTATGTTGTGCTTGCGAGGGTTAGGACGCTTGACAAGTTCCCAGACATTGTTCAGTTTGAACTGTTGAAGCTCTTCTTGCATGGCTTGAATCCATTCAGGTTCCATGAAGGCTTCAGCAACTTTCTTGGGTTCAGATATTGAGACGAATGCAAAGTGCCCACAGAAATTTGCTACATGTGTTGCTCTTGAACGAGTGAGTGGACCAGGCGCATTGATGCTATCAATTATCTTCTCAATCTGTACTTCATTTGCAACACGAGGATGAATTGGACGAAGATTTTGCTCTTGCTGATCATTGTCATCGTTAGGAGGATTGTCTTCGGGCTGAGCATTGTCTTCAGGTTGATTGGGTGCAGAAATGATAAGTTCCTCTTCAGGCTGTGCTTCAGACGGTATGATTTCTCCTGTTCCCATTAGCTTGATGGATTCACTAGGTGGAACTTCATCTAGCACATTTGGCAGGTGCTCTCCTTGCGAGCCATTAGTCTCATCGAATCGCACATCCACAGTTTCAACCACTTTATAGTGAAAGAGGTTGAAGACTCTGTAGGAGTGTGAATCCTTTCCGTAACCAAGCATAAAACCTTCATGTGTTTTCGGTGCAAATTTTGAAGTGTGATGTGGGTCCTTGATCCAGCACCTAGCACCAAATACTCTGAAGTAACTGACATTTGGCTTCTTACTAGTGAGGAGTTCATAGGATGTCTTCTTCAGAAGCTTGTGAAGATAAACACGGTTGATGACATGGCATGCAGTATCAATAGCTTCAGGCCAGAACTTTCTTGGAGTCTTGTATTCATCAAGCATCGTCCGTGCCATCTCAATGAGTGTTCTGTTCTTGCGCTCCACGATGCCATTCTGCTGAGGTGTGTACGGAGCTGAGAACTCATGAGTGATGCTCAATATATCCAGGTAAAGGTCGAGGCCGGTGTTCTTGAACTCTGTGCCGTTGTCACTTCTGATATGCTTGATCTTGACGCCATAGTTGTTCATGGCACGGTTGGTGAAGCGTTTGAAGACATCCTACACTTCAGTCTTGTAGAGAATTATATGCACCCACGTATATCTTGAGTAATCATCAACAATGACGAAGCCATAGAGACAAGCAGTAGTGGTGAGAGTAGAGTAGTGAGTAGGGCCAAATAAGTCCATGTGTAGCAGCTCGAAGGGTTGAGATGTCGTCATGATTGTCTTCGAGGGATGCTTGGCCCTTGTCATCTTTCCAGCTTCGCAGGCACCGCACAGATGATCTTTCTTGAACTTGACGCCCTCGATGCCTATGACGTGCTTCTTCTTTGCGAGAGTGTGTAAGTTCCTCATGCCAGCATGCCCTAGCCTTCGATGCCAGAGCCAACACTCTGAAGCTTTTGCTAGAAGACATACAACAAGCTGTGGTCCTGCTGAGAAATCTACCATGTACAGATCATCTTTTCGATACCCTTCAAAGACTAGAGACTTGTCAGATTCCATTAGTACAAGGCAACAATATTTTCCAAATATCACAATCATGTTCAAGTCAAAAAGCATTGAGACATACATTAAGTTGAAACCAAGGGATTCAACAAGCATCACTTTATCCATGTGCTTATCCTTTGAGATTGCAACTCTACCTAGACCCAATACCTTGCTTTTACCAGTGTCAGCAAATGTGATGTGACTCTTGTCAGATGGACGTAAGGTTGAGTCCATGAGAAGACTTCGATCACCAGTCATATGATTAGTGCATCCGCTGTCCATAATCCATTCTGAAGCATGAGGTGTCATACCCTACAGTACAGTTAGGGGGATAGGCTTTACCAAGAGTATTGTGAAGCATAAACATTTGACGCACAAGAGGATTATCAAAGCTCAGATCAAGATTAGGACAGATAGGATGATTGGCAAGCGATTTAGGAACAAAATACATAGTAAGACCATTTGGGCATTTGATCTTGCGCCCTACAAGATGTTTTAGGTCCCCAGCATTAGCATCAGACGCCTTTGATTTCCGGCTGGAGACCTTTCCCTGCCAAAGAAAGTTAATTCTTCTTAACCACCCACATCTTCAGGGGTGGCTTAGAAGCAATGAGTCTAAGTGCAGCATCTGAGAACTTCGGCTTTGGAGCCCTAGCAAATAGCCTTGCAGGAGATGAACGATACTCATATGAATAAGCAGGAAAGTTCTTAGTTTTATGAACATAGCGGTTTGATGAAACCCGCTCATATTCATAAGTTTGAGCATGATTTCCCTGCAAAACATTGGCGTTAGGGTGACTCAAGTGAGTCCTGTATCTGTATGAAGCCTTTGGATGTAACGCCCCGAGACCGACGCTCCAGAAGACTTCCAGCTATTCCGAGTTTCGCCGTGTGATTTATTTTTGTTTGTTGCATTTCATCATGTCATCTCTTGCATTGCATCATGTCATCATGCTATCATATCATTAATTTTATAACTCTTTTAAACAAATTGTATGGATTTTTCGATCCATTTAAATCAAGGGAAGGGTGACTTCTCTTTATAACATATCCCCCCAATATTATGGAGCTATCATAAATATTCCATTAACTTTGGAATCACCATAACACACCTGCAGTTTAAGTTCCATGCATTTTTCTATCTAAATTCCTTGCCTCAAACTTTGCCAACAATTCTTTCTCCATTTATTGTGGCTCCTCTAAAATTCTCAACATTTTTGGGCCTTCCAAACCTCCACTTCCTATTCACCTATTTGAATTAAATTCAAATGTTTTTGAATCTAAACCTTGCATCCATGCCCACTCCTATTTTCTTGGATTAAACTCATTTTTCTGAGTCTGAGAAAATTAACCCCGTGCCAATTCTTTCTCTAACCTTCTCTTTTCTCTCTATTCTTTCTTTCTATTTTCTGTAAATCAAGAAGAGAGAAGCCCAGCTGGCCAATTGGGCCTCCCAGCAGGTCAGCCCACCTATCTAATCCTAACCCTAGCCCGACCTCCTCCTCACTCCCATCGATCTCCATCTCTCCCTTGTCCTCCCTCCAGCGCCGCCAGCGCTCGATCCCCCACCTCCTCGCTCAATCCCCATCTCCTTCTCTTTCTGCCGCCCGGCCTCCCGCGCCACCAGAAGTGGCCCCGTCACCCGAAACCATGGCGCCCGTGCTCTCAAGCTTCCTGGTCCGCCGCCCTGGCATGGCCGCTGCTTCTGCCTTCCTCCAGCCGCCGAGCATCCCCGCCGCCGCCTCGTCGTGGATCCGCGTCCCCTTTGCTCCACCCCGCACCTCGCCCTTGCCTCCCTTTGCCACGACCTTCTCCTCGCTGCCGTCGCGCCAAGCTCTGCCGTCGCCTGCCCGCGTCCCCGTCGACCGCCTCCGCTTCCTCTGCAACGAGCAGGAGAACGTTCGTCAGGCGCCCGCCTCCTCTGTTCCTGCCCGCCTGGGCCACCACAGCCTCCCAAGGCCCAAGCTAGATCCGGCCTGCCCGGCCTCCTCCACCGAGCCGACCCATGAGGCCTGGTGAGCATCAGATCCAGCGCCCTCAACCTGTTGCACTGCTGGGCCAGTTAGATTCAGCCCAGTTCTTGTTTTTTTTCCTCCGGCGATTTTAGTAATTATCCGAGGATTTACAGTATTGCAGAAAAACCCCTCATGTTCATGCATTAATAATTAATTAACCGTGCATCTTTTGTAAATAATTTATATATGTAAAATGCTTAGAATTTTGTGTAGTTTAATAATATGCCACTTTCATCCCATGTTAAAATGTTTAAAATGCTGTTTATTTAATTTTGCATAAATGCCATGTTAAAATGATTTATTTCATAACTAATTAACCGTAGCTCGGATTTAAATAAACTTTATATGTAAATGGGGTAGAAAAATGCCTAGTTTAACATGGTGCACTTTATTTTGCTTTTTAACAACATTAAAATATGGGTTTAGGCAGAACAGTACCAAATCTAAATTATGGACATGAGGATTTTCCGGAAATTGTTGTTTGTTGTTCCGGCCTCATTTAAATTGCCTAGATAGTTAGTTTTTCTTATGCCTCACCTCTTGCCATGTTAATCAACATTTAATATTGTTGGGTACATAACCGAGAGCGAACTAAATAATTAAATGTGGTGTTTCGTCAATATGCAAATCGTTGCATATTGAACTCCACTTAATTTGTAGTATTGTTTGTTGCACTTTGCCATGCATATTTAAACCGGACATGCATCATATTTGTTTTTGCATCATGCCATGTGTATGTGGTGGTTGTTCACTATGTTGCTTGTTTCTTTCCGGGCTGCTTCTCTCGTTAGCTTCGGTTTCGTTTCGGAGTTGTGAGGATTCGTTCGACCACATCCGTTTGTCTTCTTCATGGACTCGTTCTTCTTCCTAGCAGGATTTCAGGCAAGATGACCATACCCTCGAAATCACTTCTATCTTTGCTTGCTAGTTGTTCGCTCTATTGCTATGCCGCGTTACCTATTCACTTGCTCTTGAAGCCTCCCAAGTTGCCATGAACCTCTAACCTTTGTCACCTTCCTAGCAAACCGTTGTTTGGCTATGTTACCGCTTTTGCTCAGCCCCTCTTATAGCGTTGCTAGTTGCAGGTGAAGATGAAGATTGCTCCATGTTGGATTATGTTTATGTTGGGATATCACAATATCTCTTATCTTAATTAATGCATCTATATACTTGGTAAAGGGTGGAAGGCTCGGCCTTATGCCTGGTGTTTTGTTCCACTCTTGCCGCCCCTAGTTTCCGTCATACCGGTGTTATGTTCCTTGATTTTGCGTTCCTTACGCGGTTGGGTGATTTATGGGACCCCCTTGACAGTTCGCTTTGAATAAAACTCCTCCAGCAAGGCCCAACCTTGGTTTTACCATTTTCCCACCTAAGCCTTTTTCCCTTGGGTTCTGCAGACTCAAGGGTCATCTTTATTTTAAACCCCCGGGCCAGTGTTCCTCTGAGTGCTGGTCCAAACTAGAGCCACTTGCAGCGCCACCTCGGGGAAACTTGAGGTCTGGTTTTAGTTGTACGTAGTGTTCATCCGGTGTGCCCTGAGAACGAGATATGTGCAGCTCCTATCAGGATTTGTCGGCACATTCGGGCGGCTTTGCTGGTCTTGTTTTACCATTGTCGAAATGTCTTGTAAACCGGGATTCCGAGACTGATCGGGTCTTCCCGGGAGAAGGTTTATCCTTCGTTGACCGTGAGAGCTTATAATGGGCTAAGTTGGGACACCCCTGCATGGTATTATCTTTTGAAAACCGTGCCCGCGGTTATGTGGCAGATGGGAATTTGTTAATGTCCGGTTGTAGAGAACTTGACACTTGACCTTAATTAAAACGCATCAACCGCATGTGTAGCCGTGATGGTCTCTTCTCGGCGGAGTCCGGGAAGTGAACACGGTTTCTGGGTTATGTTTGACGTAAGTAGGAGTTCAGGATCACTTCTTGATCATTGCTAGCTTCACGACCGTTCCGTTGCTTCTCTTCTCGCTCTCATTTGCGTATGTTAGCCACCATATATGCTTAGTGCTTGCTATAGCTCCACCTCATTACCCCATCCTTTCCTTTAAGCTTAAATAGTCTTGATCTCGCGGGTGTGAGATTGCAGAGTCCTCGTGACTCACAGATACTTCCAAAACAGTTGCAGGTGCCGACGATGCCAGTGCAGGTGACGCAACTGGGCTCAAGTGGGAGCTCGATGAAGATCTTGTTCGTTGTGTTGTTTCTTTTCATCTTGATCAGTAGTGGAGCCCAGTTGGGACGATCGGGGATCTAGCAGTTGGGTTGTCTTCTTTTATTTTGGTTCCGTAGTCGGACCTATGTGTGTATCTTGAATGATGTATGACTTATTCATGTATTGTGTGAAGTGGCGATTGTAAGCCAACTCTTTATCCCATTCTTGTTCATTACATGGGATTGTGTGAAGATGACCCTCCTTGCGACAAAACCACAATGCGGTTATGCCTCTAAGTCGTGCCTCGACACGTGGGAGATATAGCCGCATCGTGGGCGTTACAAGTTGGTAATCAGAGCCATCCCCGACTTAGGAGCCCCCTGCTTGATCGAATCGCTGACGTTGTTGAGTCTAGAACAAAAATGTATTGAGTCTTAGGATTATATATATCGGAGAGTAGGATTCTTTTTACTCCTCAGTCCCTTCGTCGCTCTGGTGAGGTCTCCTGACGTAGAAGTTTTGACTTTTCTCTCCTCAAATTTCACTAATTTTTTTTAGGATCACGCGGGTATCTTGGAATCGTTCTGATGGTTTTGTGACGAGAACATTGTTCTTGGTGCCTCCTGACATTTAGGGGTTGTGGCAGTGTCCCGGGGAGTTGAGCTCCGAGGTGTTGTCGTCACAATTTTATCGTTGCAGTTCTGGAATACCTGAGTTTCGCCGACATCGAAATCTCTTTTATGCAGTTGTTGGTGAGATCACCTCGACGCCACCCAGTACTGGGGCGGGAGTTCGGGAGTATTGCCATAACTCGTATAACGGATGCTTTTCGAAGGTTGAGGTAAATGATTTCCGGAGTTTTCTTGGTTATGTGTTGACGGATGGATACAGCTGGATCTAGGTATTGTTAGTTTGGGTGATATATTTTGTGTCCCCTGTATCCCCAACACCAGATTGCATAACCAGAAAGTTTCGGGAGTTTATAAGTGGGAATTCAAGTAGCCTTAGGATATCTTTCCGACAGACGCATGATATGAGATTGGGGTTCGACGTCTAGTGGTCCGCCTGTACACGGTTGGTTTTACAGTGGTCTCGTAGTGTCTTAAAGAGTCCTTGGCTATGCCGACTCGGGGACGCTTCGTATGTCATGTGCACAGCCTTGTACATGATGGTGCTATACGATCGAGCCCGTGTGGGCCCCACCACGAAAACTTCAGACGAAATCTCTATCATATGTTTGTTCCGGCTTATTCTGCAAGCCAAATCCCTTGTTTTGTTTTATTTGTGGTATTCGAGTTGCTTCTATGACAAGTGTTGATTCCATACCTTATTCTAAGCGGTGTTCTCATATTTCTATGTGGATGATAATCCTTCTTGATTATCGAGATTGTCATGGTAATTTCTTTTTCTACCGGTGTGCTTCTCTTCATGTGGATCCAATCATTTCAACACTCGCAAGATCACCTCTCAGTTTCCCAACATTGTTCGTTTCATCCGTCCCCAAGTTGCCTTTGTTTTTCCCGCCCTCCCACCCTTTTTATTCAAGGATTCAGATTTCTTAATCAAGTATCCATCTTATGGATGTGAAGTCTCTTCATTCTTTTCCTCCATGTTCTTAACCGGTGATTTCTCATGAAGATGCTCACGAAGCTTCAAGTTTATTATTCTTCGTTATTTTTTCTTCGCCGGTGAATTCAATTCAAGTTTTCGGATTAATCATATTTTTTCCTTGTTTCAAATGTTTTTCTCATGCTGGTGTATCTCTTAATCATTCCCCGCTTGCTATTCAATTGTTCCGGAGTGCTGAAGATATCTCTGAAGATTCGTGTTTTCACTCCGCATCAATTCTAACTAGTTCGAGGTTGTTACCTCATTCGAGCCATTTAATTCAACCGGTGCAATCTCATTTTTCAAGTAATCATTCAACGGTGTTTCTTTTGAGTGGGCCCTAACCCACAGGTCTTTTTCCAGGATCTTACCTGACTCTTCTAATTTTTCCGGAGTTTCTAGAATTCATTGCTAAGTTTGACGTAAGAATGATTTATTATCAGTCATATTTCTTTCTCCAAGATCTTTCAAATTATTTTCGTCGTTGGTTCAACATTTCTAATTTTCATTCCGGAGTGCCTCAATAATTCTTGATGGTGTTTCTCATCGTCATTCTCAACATTTGAAGACCGAAGAAGAATTTCTCCTAAATCTTGGTCCGTTCTCTTGAAGATTCATGGTTCTAGATTATGCCATCCTCTCATAATTGTTTTGATTGTGAGAATTCTTTTCTGACCCATCCGGAGCATTTCATGAGTTGTTTTCATTTCTTGATCATCCAAAGGCCATCATTTCAGAAGATTTCTTCGTTCTAAGTTTTCAGCTTCGTTCTTCAATTATTCTAAATTGATGTCTTCTTCAGTCACCTCCATATTATTCCGGTGCATCGTTCAAATATCCTCTAGTCAACTCGTGATCTATTCGTTCTCATGTATCTAATTCCCTCGAGTTTTTTCGCGCGTTCTTTAATTCTACCGTTGTTTCGTCCTCTTTTATTCAATTGTTTTCAATTCTCGCGGTGGTTCATTCAAGATTTTCTCTTCCTTCGTTATCATATCAATTTATTCATTGTTTCAATCCTACCGGTGTTTCGATGAAGACCTTCTCTAGTTTGCGCAATATCTATCTTAATCCTTTCTACGAGAATAAGTAGTATGAAAGATCCGTTGCTTGTCATCAATCTAAATTGGTGAAGGATGAGCATAATGTAATTCTTATTCTTGTTTCATCCAAGTGTTTAATCCCTTCTTTTGGAGTTCGTTCACGATATCAAACTCTCGGTTCCAAGTTGTTCATCTTTTCTTTCCGGAGTTCCAAGTTTTCTCGGTTATATCATTTCAAAGCTTCATCTAATCATTGCAAGGCTTCTCCCGGAGTTCTTTTCAAGTTTCCATTTCGTTTGATCATTTTTTTATTACGGGAGTTCTCACGAAGGCTCTACATGGTGCTTCATCAAAGATTCTTTTCATTCTTCAATTGTTCTTCAAGATCTTCTCGAAGTTAAGATCCGTCAAGCTATACTCTAAAATTAACATGGTGTTCAACACATGTCTTGTTTTGAGGAGTTCAAGCATTCTTCATCTTGCATTCCGAAATGCAATTCTCTCTATCTTATCTTTCGAGATGGTGTTATATCATTCTTGACAATTACCCTTCATGGTTCATGATTCACAAGTTGTCCGGAATGACATATTTTAAAACCATCAATTTCAATTCGTTCACGAGATCTTTTCAATCCTTTAATCTCTTCGTTGGATCTATCTTGTGTCATGTTTCACCTAAAGACTTCCCTAAGGAATGTTGCTATTATGGTGCTTATCGATGATCCAAGTTTTCTCCTATCCTCTCGGCGAGAGAAGATTTCATCTCTTCGTTGATCTCAAGCAAGCAATTGTTTTCGTTAGTGGCAAAATTTTCACCTCATGTTTTGAGATGTCTCCATAAGCCCACGAGGATCATATCCTTTTGTTGTTGGTTTTTTCCAACAACTCCATTATAACCTTCTTGGAAGGATGCTTTCCAAGCTCATTTGTGGCAGAAGTTGTCATTTTCTTCTACATTCTTTATTACAAGGATCTATCTTCCGAAGGCATTGTGATGTTGCTCTTTTCACTCATCTTCTCGGTTTGTGAGGACCGTGTTCTTTTCGTGCTTATCCTTTTCCAACCGGAGTGTCGTGCCCTCTTTTCAAGTTCTTCCCATTCTGTCAAGTTTTGTCTCCTTCCTCAACCGGAGTGCGGTCTGAAATCTTTCTTTTCCCTTGTGCCATTCTTTCATTAGTTCCGGAGGTAATGTGTTATTAATTTCATCGAGTATCCTCTCATCTTGTCAAGATCATGTTCAATTCCTTCCATTTACAGTCGGAGTGCTGCCCAAATTATATCATTCTTATCCCTTCCCTATCTTGTTTTAACCGGAGTGTTGGTGTCTATCATTCCTCTTCTAACCGGAGTCTCATCCAAGTGCTTTCATTTTGCCAAGTCCATATTGTACCCCTTCCATTTTCCAACTGGAGCGTTATCGTAATTGATCATTATCGTTCCTTGTACATCTCGTTTCAACCAGAGTGCTTGCATGTATTTCTCGTCCATTGTTCTCGTCATTCATAGCTTTGCAAACTCCAAAGTTCACATGGTGTTCCTTGTTTCTCTTTTCTACCGGAGTCTTCTCAATTTTGTTCACCTCCGTCGTGTCATTTCTTCAAGCTTTGCGACCTCTCAAGGTTCTTTGGTTTCACTCGTTTGTCAAAGAAGCAATTAGTTTTACCTCTTCTCTTCCTCTTCCGTTCCTCTCCGGTGCCATCCTAGATCTCGGGACGAGATCCTCTTGTAGTGGTGGAGTGTTGTAACGCCCCGAGACCGACGCTCCAGAAGACTTCCAGCTATTCCGAGTTTCGCCGTGTGATTTATTTTTGTTTGTTGCATTTCATCATGTCATCTCTTGCATTGCATCATGTCATCATGCTGTCATATCATTAATTTTATAACTCTTTTAAATAAATTGTATGGATTTTTCGATCCATTTAAATCAAGGGAAGGGTGACTTCTCTTTATAACATATCCCCCCAATATTATGGAGCTATCATAAATATTCCATTAACTTTGGAATCACCATAACACACCTGCAGTTTAAGTTCCATGCATTTTTCTATCTAAATTCCTTGCCTCAAACTTTGCCAACAATTCTTTCTCCATTTATTGTGGCTCCTCTAAAATTCTCAACATTTTTGGGCCTTCCAAACTTCCACTTCCTATTCACCCATTTGAATTAAATTCAAATGTTTTTGAATCTAAACCTTGCATCCATGCCCACTCCTATTTTCTTAGATTAAACTCATTTATCTGAGTCTGAGAAAATTAACCCCGTGCCAATTCTTTCTCTAACCTTCACTTTTCTCTCTATTCTTTCTTTCTATTTTCTGTAAATCAAGAAGAGAGAAGCCCAGCTGGCCAATTGGGCCTCCCAGCAGGTCAGCCCACCTATCTAATCCTAACCCTAGCCCGACCTCCTCCTCACTCCCATCGATCTTCATCTCTCCCTCGTCCCCCCTCCAGCGCCGCCAGCGCTCGATCCCCCCACCTCCTCGCTCGATCCCCATCTCCTTCTCTTTCTGCCGCCCGGCCTCCCGCGCCACCAGAAGTGGCCCCGTCACCCGAAACCATGGCGCCCGTGCTCTCAAGCTTCCTGGTCCGCCGCCCCTGGCATGGCCGCTGCTTCTGCCTTCCTCCAGCCGCCGAGCATCCCCGCCGCCGCCTCGTCGTGGAGCCGCGTCCCCTTTGCTCTGCCCCGCACCTCGCCCTTGCCTCCCTTTGCCACGACCTTCTCCTCGCTGCCGTCGCGCCAAGCTCCGCCGTCGCCTGCCCGCGTCCCCGTCGACCGCCTCTGCTTCCTCTGCAACGAGCAGGAGCACGTTCGTCAGGCGCCCGCCTCCTCTGTTCCTGCCCGCCTGGGCTACCGCAGCCTCCCAAGGCCCAAGCCAGATCCGGCCTGCCCGGTCTCCTCTACCGAGCCGACCCATGAGGCCTGGTGAGCATCAGATCCAACGCCCTCAACCTGTTGCACTGCTGGGCCAGTTAGATTCGGCCCAGTTCTTGTTTTTTTTCCTCCGGCGATTTTAGTAATTATCCGAGGATTTACAGTATTGTAGAAAAACCCCTCATGTTCATGCATTAATAATTAATTAACCGTGCATCTTTTGTAAATAATTTATATATGTAAAATGCTTAGAATTTTGTGTAGTTTAATAATATGCCACTTTCATCCCATGTTAAAATGTTTAAAATGTTGTTTATTTAATTTTGCATAAATGCCATGTTAAAATGATTTATTTCATAACTAATTAACCGTAGCTCGGATTTAAATAAACTTTATATGTAAATGGGGTAGAAAAATGCCTAGTTTAACATGGTGCACTTTATTTTGCTTTTTAACAACATTAAAATATGGGTTTAGGCAGAACAGTACCAAATCTAAATTATGGACATGAGGATTTTCCGGAAATTGTTGTTTGTTGTTCCGGCCTCATTTAAATTGCCTAGATAGTTAGTTTTTCTTATGCCTCACCTCTTGCCATGTTAATCAACATTTAATATTGTTGGGTACATAACCGAGAGCGAACTAAATAATTAAATGTGGTGTTTCATCAATATGCAAATCGTTGCATATTGAACTCCACTTAATTTGTAGTATTGTTTGTTGCACTTTGCCATGCATATTTAAACCGGACATGCATCATATTTGTGTTTGCATCATGCCATGTGTATGTGGTGGTTGTTTACTATGTTGCTTGTTTCTTTCCGGGTTGCTTCTCTCGTTAGCTTCGGTTTTGTTCCGGAGTTGTGAGGATTCGTTCGACCACATCCGTTTGTCTTCTTCATGGACTCGTTCTTCTTCCTAGCAGGATTTCAGGCAAGATGACCATACCCTCGAAATCACTTCTATCTTTGCTTGCTATTTGTTCGCTCTATTGCTATGCCGCGTTACCTATTCACTTGCTCTTCAAGCCTCCCAAATTGCCATGAACCTCTAACCTTTGTCACCTTCCTAGCAAACCGTTGTTTGGCTATGTTACCACTTTTGCTCAGCCCCTCTTATAGCGCTGCTAGTTGCAGGTGAAGATGAAGATTGCTCCATGTTGGATTATGTTTATGTTGGGATATCACAATATCTCTTATCTTAATTAATGCATCTATATACTTGGTAAAGGGTGGAAGGCTCGGCCTTATGCCTGGTGTTTTGTTCCACTCTTGCCGCCCCTAGTTTCCGTCATACCGGTGTTATGTTCCTTGATTTTGCGTTCCTTACGCGGTTGGGTGATTTATGGGACCCCCTTGACAGTTCGCTTTGAATAAAACTCCTCCAGCAAGGCCCAACCTTGGTTTTACCATTTGCCTACCTAAGCCTTTTTCCCTTGGGTTCTGCAGACTCAAGGGTCATCTTTATTTTAAACCCCCGGGCCAGTGTTCCTCTGAGTGCTGGTCCAAACTAGAGCCACTTGCAGCGCCACCTCGGGGAAACTCGAGGTCTGGTTTTAGTTGTACGTAGTGTTCATCCGGTGTGCCCTGAGAACGAGATATGTGCAGCTCCTATCAGGATTTGTTGGCACATTCGGGCGGCTTTGCTGGTCTTGTTTTACCATTGTCGAAATGTCTTGTAAACCGGGATTCCGAGACTGATCGGGTCTTCCCGGGAGAAGGTTTATCCTTCGTTGACCGTGAGAGCTTATAATGGGCTAAGTTGGGACACCCCTGCAGGGTATTATCTTTCGAAAACCGTGCCCGCGGTTATGTGGCAGATGGGAATTTGTTAATGTCCGGTTGTAGAGAACTTGACACTTGACCTTAATTAAAACGCATCAACCGCGTGTGTAGCCGTGATGGTCTCTTCTCGGCGGAGTCCGGGAAGTGAACACGGTTTCTGGGTTATGTTTGACGTAAGTAGGAGTTCAGGATCACTTCTTGATCATTGCTAGCTTCACGACCGTTCCGTTGCTTCTCTTCTCGCTCTCATTTGCGTATGTTAGCCACCATATATGCTTAGTGCTTGCTACAGCTCCACCTCATTACCCCATCCTTTCCTTTAAGCTTAAATAGTCTTGATCTCGCGGGTGTGAGATTGCAGAGTCCTCGTGACTCACAGATACTTCCAAAACAGTTGCAGGTGCCGACGATGCCAGTGCAGGTGACGCAACTGGGCTCAAGTGGGAGCTCGATGAAGATCTTGTTCGTTGTGTTGTTTCTTTTCATCTTGATCAGTAGTGGAGCCCAGTTGGGACGATCGGGGATCTAGAAGTTGGGTTGTCTTCTTTTATTTTGGTTCCGTAGTCGGACCTATGTGTGTATCTTGAATGATGTATGACTTATTCATGTATTGTGTGAAGTGGCGATTGTAAGCCAACTCTTTATCCCATTCTTGTTCATTACATGGGATTGTGTGAAGATGACCCTCCTTGCGACAAAACCACAATGCGGTTATGCCTCTAAGTCGTGCCTCGACACGTGGGAGATATAGCCGCATCGTGGGCGTTACATTGGACCATATGAAGCCTTTGGTCTGGAATTTGGCTTCTTCCCAGGCTGTGTCGTGATGACATTCACAGGAAGATTCTCAAGACAACTTTTGGGAACCCAGATCTTCTTCATAGGTGGCCCATTCCTGCAGTTAGTACCAATATACCTGGCAAACAGTTCACCATTCCGATTCTTAAACAGTTTATAGTTTGCATCAAAGGATTCATCAATGATAATAGGGTTAGCACAAGTGAAGCCAGATAAGGTGGATGGATCCACTGAAGGTCCCTTTGCAGCAACCCATGTGGTTTTGGGGTACTGCTCAGGCTTCCAGTAGGAACCATCAACATTCATTTTCCTCTCGAACCCAACACCCTCTTTCCCAGGGTTTCGGTTCAGAATCTTCTTTTTGAGGACATCGCACAGTGTCTGATGCCCTTTGAGACTTTTGTACATCCCTGTTTCAAGCAATGTCTTCAACCTAGCATTTTCATCAGCAATAGTAGTGGTATCCTCAGCAGAGGGGTTAGTTACCACATCAACACTTGAAGATATTGCAACAGTAGCAGTAGTAGAACATTCAGCAACAGAAGTAGCGTTATCACGCTCAAGGCATTTTAGACATGGTGGTTCAAATCCTTCCTGAGCGGGACT
This sequence comes from Triticum aestivum, assembly GCF_018294505.1. NCBI lineage: Eukaryota > Viridiplantae > Streptophyta > Magnoliopsida > Poales > Poaceae > Triticum > Triticum aestivum. The sequence continues at coordinate 107,923,242 of NC_057811.1, forward strand.
GATCTGTTGAGCGCGAAGTGACTCATTCTCTTTTTGAAGATCTTCATGAGCCGCTCTCAATTTCGCAAGCTCTTGCTTCCTTTGAAGATAATCATAGGAAAGCTTTTCATGAGTGGTTGAGAGCGTTTCATGACGACTTTCAAGTTCCTGGTACTTAACATGAAGATTTTTTATGTCTTCAATTAAGGACTGAGATCGGGTCATTTCCGCGTCAAACAGGTCATCGCTTTTGTCTAACAGTTTTTGAGTATGTTCCATAGCTTTCTGTTGTTCAGTTGCAATTTTAGCAAGTTTTTTGTAGCTGGGTTTGGATTCACAATCAGAGTCATCTTCACTTGATGTTTGAAAGTAAGCATCGCGTGATTTTACCTTGGCACCACGTGCCATGAAGCAATAGGTGAGAGCAGAGTCGTCCTTGTCATTAGCATCAACGTTGGTGACGGGGCCATTGTCTTCAGTGTTGAAGATGGACTTGGCAACGTAGGCTGTAGCTAGAGCCAGACTTGCAATGCCAGGGTCGGACTCCTCCTCAGACTCCACCTCCGCCTCCTCAGAAGCAGACTCCTCCTCTGAATCCATCTCCTTGCCAACAAAAGCACGAGCCTTGCCAGATGAGCTCTTCTTGTGTGATGAAGACTTGGACGAAGACTTGGAAGAAGACTTTGAGGATTTCTTCTTCTTCTTGTCATCTGAATCATATTCCTTGCTCTTCTTCTTCTTCTTCTTCTTCTTCTTCTTCTTCTTCTTCTTCTTGTCATTGTCCCGCTATGGACATTCAGAGATGTAGTGTCCAGGTTTCTTGCACTTGTGACATGTTCTCTTCTTGTAATCATGAGTGGAAGCTTCATCATTTCTTGAGCTGGATCGTGAAGAATTTCTGAAGCCCTTCTTCTTAGTGAACTTCTGGAACTTCTTCACAAGCATAGCAAGCTCCTTTCCAATGTCTTCAGGATCACCAGAATTGCAGTTAGATTCTTCTTCAGATGAGGAAACAGCTTTTGCCTTCAAAGCGCGAGTTCGGCCATAGTTGGGACCATAGATATCTCTTTTCTCAGATAGCTGGAACTCATGTCTGTTGAGCCTCTCAAGTATGTCAGACGGATCGAGTGTCTTGAAGTCAGGGCGTTCTTGTATCATCAGGGCAAGGGTGTCAAATGAGCTGCCAAGTGATCTCAGCAGTGTCTTGACGATTTCATGCTTGGTCATCTCAGTGGCGCCGAGAGCACGAAGCTCATTTGTGATGTCAGTGAGGCGATCAAACGTGAGCTGGACATTCTCAGTGTCGTTTCTTTTGAAGCGGTTGAAGAGGTTGCGAAGAACACTGATCCTTTGATCTCTCTGGGTTGAGACACCTTCATTGACCTTGGAGAGCCAGTCCCAGACTAGCTTCGACGTTTCCAGAGCACTCACACGGCCATACTGTCCTTTGGTCAGATGACCACAGATGATGTTCTTGGCAGTAGAATCTAGTTGAATGAACTTCTTGACATCAGCAGGGGTGACACCTTCACCAGTTTTGGGAACACCATTCTTGACGACATACCAGAGGTCGACATTAATGGCTTCAAGATGCATGCACATCTTATTCTTCCAGTAGGGATATTCAGTTCCATCGAAGACGGGGCACACATCAGAGACTTTGATTATCCCTGCAGTCGACATAGCTAAAACTCCAGGTGGTTAAACCGAATCACACAGAACAAGGGAGTACCTTGCTCTGATACCAATTGAAAGTGCTAGTTATCAACTAGGAGGGGGGGTGAATAGGCGATTTTTCAAAGTCTTCAAAACATGAGAGTTTTGAAGACAAACAATAGAAATGAATCTATTGAGATGCAGCGGAAGGTAGACTACACTAGGCAGGCCATAGTCAAGTATTCAATGAATTGAAAGCATGAAGACTAATAGCAGCTAGGTAGTAAAGATCAGGATGGAAGATAGTATGAAGCCAAACAACAATAGAAGTCACACAGTGAAGTCAAACAGGTAACACATGCAGGCAATGACTTCATGAAGACAAACTGTAAATAAAGAGAGGGAGAGGATAGAACCAGTCGCTTGGTGAGGACAAGGATTTTTTGGACCAGTTCCAGTTGCTGGGACAACTGTACATCTGGTTAGGGAGGCTGAGATTTAACTCAGAAGACCGTGTCTTCACCTTATTCCCCTTGAGCTAAGGACACCCAGTCCTCGCCCAATCACTCTGGTAAGTCTTCAAGGTAGACTTCCAAACCTTCACAGACTTCGTTCACCGTCGATCCACAATGACTCTTGGATGCTCAGAACACGACGCCTAACTAGTTGGAGGATTCACAGTCCTCAAGTGTAACAAGTCTTCAGGTCACGCAGACAGAAAGACTTCAGTGATGCCTAACACTCTTTGGCTCTAGGTGTTTGGGCTTTGTCCTCGCAAGGATTTCTCTCTCTCAGAAGCTTCAGAGGTGGGTTGCTCTCAAACGACAAAAGCCGTCCACTAACTCTGAGCAGCCACCAATTTATGGTGTAGGGGGTGGGCTATATATAGCCACTAGGCAACCTGACCTGATTTGTCCGAAATGACCCTGGGTCATTAAGGAACTGACACGTGTTCCAACGGTCAGATTTCAAACACACGCGACAGCTTGACTTGGGCTACAAGTAAAGCTGACTCATCCAACTCTGGATAAGATTTTCTCTCATTGTCTTCGCTCAAAGACATAGGATTTGGTTGAGCATCACTTCAGTCACTCTGACTTTCTTCACTTGGACCCCACTTAACAGTACAGTAGTTCCTATGACTCAACAAAGAAGAAAATGAAACAACGAAACAACTATGTCTTCGCGCTTCAAAGTCTTCACGCGATGTCTTCTTATGTCATAGTCTTCAATGTGAATATCTTCACATACCACCATTGTCTTCAATGTCTTCACACATTTTAGGGGTCATCTCCGGTAGGTAAACCGAATCAATGAGGGACTACTACCTGTGTTATCCTGCAATTCTCACAAACACATTAGTCCCTCAACCAGGTTTGTCGTCAATACTCCAAAACCAACTAGGGGTGGCACTAGATGCACTTACAGCCATCAGTTCGGACATTGACATGGCACCTCGTGCTAAATAAACCAGCTGTTCTTTTTGTGCAGTTCCACCAAAATCTACCAAATTCGCGCGTAGCTTGTATGATTTCTCCCTTATATGTTGCAACACCTTGAACTTATCGGCACCTCCTTTCTTGTGGTGGAAATGAATGATTCGATGTATTCATGAACATTTTGTGCAGTTCCCATTGAAATCAAGCTGAGCACCCCTGTTTGCACAAATACAAAAAAAGTGATTAGTATAAAGCAAACTGTACTATGAATTGACAGTTTAAACAAGCACCTACATGGTCCATGTAGAACACACTTTTACAAAAATGGAACTCACCGGAAAGAATCCTAGAACACCATTGTAATCGCGCATCACAGCAAGAAAATGGAGATTTGTCAGTCCTTCTGAGCTGAAGTTAGTTTGGTCTTGTGGGGGGTAATGTAACCATCCTTCAACTGCTCCTTCTGATGAGAAGATAGACAGGGCTTCTTCATCCTGGCATAATCGGAACTAGTCACTTCACGTACTCCATATTCTTCTTCAGAGGAGGATGATCCTGTTGTGCAAAGACAAGATGATAACTAAATGCTAGCATCCCTGTTTGCTCAAAAAAGGAAAGGAAATATTTAAAACAACACAGATGAAGCACTTCTCAAGGACAATACCACTTTTTGATGACAACATCTAAACAGTAGCACAACACCATTAGAGATGACAAAGCTCAATCATATGGATGAAATCAGTGGGCGAGTACCAACCTTTGTCAGGAGGCTTATTGTGTAGAGCATACAGATGAAGCACTTCTCCGGAACCATCTGTTGCTATCTACTGTGGTGGCCATGCTTACTATATACTCCTCGATTAGATTAATGTTTCCAACATCTTCTTGTGCAGTTCCACTAAAATATATGGTATCTTCAAAGAAGATCCCTGTTTGCACAAGTAGAGATAATTACGTATTACATTAAGAATGTCATCAAATCAGTGGCAAAACGATTTCTTGTTCCAGCCATAGCAATAAATTAAGATGCAAAACTATATCATTACTTGTGTCATCACAGTTCCAGTGCTTCGTTACAACACCAGGAGTTGATTTTTGTTTTTCTTCCGCTTGTTCTTCCCCTTCATCACTTGGTTCAATAACAGACAAGCTTCGCCTTCAATGTAAGATTTGGCATGTCAATTAGGTTGCACAAGTATAGCACTAAACAATGACATTAATTTTCTGATGAAAGTGAAAAAATACAGGCCAGCAGTTGTGAAATACCCTTATCTTACCTCAATGGGATATTACGGTGCACATACAGATTGGAAGTCTTGTCTCCATTTGTGCAGTTCACTAAAATCAAGCAACATTACCGTACAAGTAGCACAACATATGAAAGCACACTGCAGAATCATGTGAAAGAAGGCTAGTACTGACCTCTCATGACGCGGAATTCAAACAACTCACAAGAAGAAGATCTGAACCAAATTTGCCAACACAGATAGGAAGTAAGATCTCCTCTTGTGCAGTTCCACTAAGATCAAGCAATCAAGCAACGTTGTCAGTGTGACATTTTGGTTGAACTGCACAAAACACTCTTAAAACAAAAGTGTTTTGTGCAGTGCAACAAAAGGTCACAATGGCAACGAGGTGAAGTAGATAACCCTGTTTACACAGAGGTGCAAAGGAAACAACTAGTGGTCAATAACGGTGGATGACACAGAAGCCAACAAAAAGAAGCATCTACCTTATCTAAATGGGAAATAAAGCAAGACAGTAGCATTTCTCAAACGGTGGCATTGATTAATATTAACAGAGAGATTATATTAACAATAAAATTCGTTAAACATGTAATTTGCTTTTAACTGTGGCATTGCATCAATTTTCCAGCGGCATTATTAGAGGGTGTTTGTTTACAGGGACATTTTGGTGGAGGGACTAAAAAACTTCGTGTCAGTCCCATCTAAACCAAACAAGAGGGACTTTTAGGGACTAAAAGTGGGCATTTGGGACTAAAGAAAGAAGACCCCGAGGGAGTCTTTTTGGGACTTTTTCCAACAGTTGCCCCTGCCACGCATCGCACCTTGTCTCTATTAGTTCACTACTAGGGTAACATGGTCTTTTAGCATGTCATTTAATAACCTATAGTCCATGTTTAGTCCCTGGAACCAAGAAGGTAGGGACTAGGGAGTTTTTAACCAAACAGGGCCTTAGATTAACAATAGCTAAAGAGTTGCATGGGACAGTGGACGCACCAGCACCATGTGCATCTACCGATGTACTGGGGCGATGCACAGTCTGTTGCAACAAAGAACAAACAACCAAGGAGCATATTTGTGTTGGTCCCAGTTTTGTTATCTTTAGACACCTTTCCCTATGTGAGCGCAGCAAATCTAGTCCTGCTCAAACTCTACAGCCTTGTCCCCCAAAACAAAAGATCAGTTCGTTACAGATGTGCGTACCGCGTTTGTCATTGTTTTCCCTTTTCGACCCATGTAGGTGCTGGATAGCCAGTCTGTACTAGTACTTTCCCCACTTCCTTTCCTCTGTGAACCACGTCCTAGATTTATGCTATACAACTTTTGTAATGCCCACGATGCGACTATATCTCCCACGTGTTGAGGCATGACTTAGAGGCATAACCGCATTGTGGTATTGTCGCAAGAAGGGTTATCTTCACACAATCCCATGTAATGAACAAGAATGGGATAACGAGAGTTGGCTTACAATCGCCACTTCACACAATACATAAATTAATTCATACATCATCCAAAATCCACACATAGACCGACTACGGTCAAATCCAAATGAAAATAAGATAACCCCAAATGCTAGATCCCCGATCGTCCCAACTGGGCTCCACTACTGATCATCAGGAAACGAAACATAGTAACGACCACGTTCCTCGTCGAACTCCCACGTGAGCTCGGTTGCGTCACCTGCACTGGCATCGTCGGCACCTGCAACTGTTTTTGGTAGAATCTGTGAGTCACGAGGACTCAACAATCTCACACCCGCGAGATCAAGACTATTTAAGCTTATAGGAAAGGATGGTGTAATGAGGTGGAGCTTCAGCAGGCACTAAGCATATATGGTGGCTAACATACGCAAATGAGAGCGAGAAGAGAAGCAATGCAACGGTCGCGAAGCTAGAAATGATCCTGAAACTACTTACGTTCATTCATAACTCAAACCGTGTTCACTTCCCGGACTCCGCCGAAAAGAGACCATCACGGCTACACACACGGTTGATGTATTTTAATTGAGTCAAGTGTCAAGTTCTCTACAACCGGACAGTAACAAATTCCCATCTGCCTCATAACCGCGGGCACGGCTTTCGAAAGATAATACCCTGCAGGGGTGTCCCAACTTAGCCCATAATAAGCTCTCACGGTCAACGAAGGATAAACCTTCTCCCGGGAAGACCCGATCAGTCTCGGAATCCCGGTTTACAAGACATTTCGACAATGGTAAAACAAGACCAGCAAAGCCACCCGAATGTGCCGACAAATCCCGATAGGAGCTGCACATATCTCGTTCTCAGGGCACACCGGATGGGCAAGACGTCGGGTTGGCATAGACCCTGGTTGCCCAGGGGGCGCCGGACATCGCCTAGTTTGGGCCAGCACTCGAAGGAGCACTGGTCCGGGGGTTTAAATAAAGATGACCGTTGGGCTCGCGAAAACCCAAGGGAAAAAGGCTTAGGTGGCAAATGGTAAAACCAAGGTTGGGCCTTGCTGGAGGAGTTTTATTCAAGGTGAACTGTCAAGGGGGTCCCATAAATCACCCAACCGCGTAAGGAACGCAAACTCAAGGAACATAATACCGGTATGACGGAAACTAGGGCGGCAAGAGTGGAACAAAACACCAGGCATAAGGCCGAGCCTTCCACCCTTTACCAAATATATAGATGCATTCATTAAAATAAGAGATATTGTGATATTCCAAAAAATCCATGTTTCAACATGGAACCAACTTCAACTTCACCTGCAACTAGCAACGCTATAAGAAGGGCTGAGCAAAAGCGGTAACTTAGCCAAACAACGGTTTGCTAGGAAAGGATGGTTAGAGGCTTGACATGGAAATATGGGAGGCATGATATAGCAAGTGGTAGGTAGCGCAGCATGGCAAAAGAGCGAACAACTAGCAAAGCAAAGATAGAAGTGATTTCGAGGGTATGGTCATCTTGCCTGCAAGGTTCTCAGAGTTGTCGAAAGCTTGATTCTCGTAAGCGTACTCAACAGGTTCCTCGTTCACGAACTCGTCTCCCGGCTCTACCCAAAGCAAGAACACAAGCAATGGAACCACAATCAATCACGGGAAATGCACAAGCAACATGATGCACTACATGCATGATATGCGAGATATGATATGCGATGCGTATGCGTGCTTCGGAAGAAAAAGGATGAACAAGGCAGTAACTTGGCAAGCCAAGCATGCTACTGGAAAGATGAGATGATTTCGGTCGAAATCGATATAAAGATCACCGGAAACGGATGCACGGTTTGCAAATGGCAAGCAAAAACAAGAATGACACGATTATGCGATTAACAGCATGATAGCACTTAGAATACATCAAGTAACTATGCTACAGCACTCCAACATAGCAACAAAGCATATGGCAGTAATCTACAGGAGATGCTTGACAAAAGATGAACACTGAGCTACGGCTAGATCACACAATAACAGGTTCAAACAAGCATGGCAAAAGTGCGAAAGATAACAGGTTCACAGACTTGATAAAAATACTGGACATGGCAGAAACAGCATCAGGTAGCAATGTTCAGAGCAGGCAATCAACATGCTACAGGAACTTAACATAGCAAAACAAGTCATGGAATGAATCTACTAAAAGCATAGAACAAAAGTCCCTGAGTGACCATGAGCCAAAAAGGATCAGAAGATATGATGGCACCCATGTAAACATAGCAAGTTTCGTTAACAGGTTTCAGACTTGGCAGAAAACAGAGCATGGCAGTAAACAGAATTATGAAGGCATCTTGGTGAGCTTGATTTACTCACCACAAATCAATGCATGACAAAACAAGAATACCTACAGCAAGATGGCATGTTTATGAAGCTAACCATGGCAAGATCAAGTTTATAGCATGTATGGATCAACTACAACAACCTTGGCAAAATTGAATATTATGTTAACATTCTGCCAGAAACATTTTATAGCAAAAGTAGAGCACGATTAAGACATGCTAGGGCACTCCATAATTGCAAACAGGGGCATGGATGGATAGACCACAACTATATCTATAAAACATCCTTACTGAACATACTCAAAAGAAGCATGGATCTCACTGTAGCCACATGGATACATGGCAACAAAATAACAGCAGATAAAAGACAGCAAAATCCTAAGTCCCTGAACACAGAAACACCACGAAGCCTAGTTTGCATGCTTGTTCTAGTCACCACATAGATCACAAAAATACATGGCATACACCTCTGTAAAGAGGGCATTGCATAGATCAAAACACCTGTAGAGCTCATGCCCATAAGATGCACACATCAAATGCAACAGAAATAACAAATCACCAAGTTCTGATAGGTAACAGCAGTAAACATCATATAGCACTCTTGCACCAGAGATTTTGGCATCAAGATGGACTCAAACGAGCATGGCACAATGGAACAAAATGAAGAGCATCTTGAGACGAACATTTATATATATCATGCACGTAAAACGGAGCAGCATGCGGTGAGATATGATGCGATGAACATGAGTACATAATGCAATATCCTCGGGACTTTGAGAAAATCGGAGGGAGGGAAAAAGTCAACCTCCTCCAGATCGGATCTGGCGCGGGCCGAGGCGGGCCTGCTGCTCGCCGGGGAAGGAGGGGAAGAGAGTGGCCGGCCGGAGTTGCGGGGACGGGCGAGGCCGGAGGACGTCGGGGTCGGGGAGGAGGAGCACGGGGGAGGCCGGCGACCGGAGCGGCGGGCGGCGGCCTCGGGCGGCGCCGGC
>NC_057811.1:107932660-107940880 GCF_018294505.1 Triticum aestivum
CAGCGGGCCCTGCGGGCTTCGGCGGCGGGGCGGCGAAGTGGGCACGGGGCTGCCATGTGGCACGCCCCGGTTGGCTGCGGGCGGCGGTGCGTTTCGTCCGGCGCCGGGCGGACGTGTCCGGTGGCGCGAGGGAAGGGGTGACTAGGGTTTGGACCCGTAATTTCGGAGGGGGAGGTGTTTATATAGGCATAGCGAGCTAGGAGAGTCCAAATGAGGCACGGTTTTCGCCCACACGATCGTGATCGAACGACCGAGAGCATGGAAGTGACTTAGGTGAGTTATTGGGCTGTTTGGATGGGGGTTTTTGCTGCAACACACAAAAGACCTTTGCGGTTACCCGGTTAACCGTTGGAGCATCAAACGACCTCCAAATGGAACGACACTTGACAGGTGGTCTACCGGTGGTATACCAAGGCCACTTGGCAAACCTCGGTCCATTCCGAGAACGTTTAACACCCGCTCATGAAAAGAAACAAGAGGGGTGCGCCGGTGCATGTGGGAGTGTCGGATTGCAAAACGGACAACGGGGAAAATGCTTGGACACATGAGACGAACACGTATGCAAATGAGATGCACATGATGACATGATATGAGATGCATGACATGAACAAAATGCAAAACGAGAGACAAAAACCCGACCACGGAGGGAATATCATAACACATAGCCGAAAATGGCAAGAGTTGGAGTTACAAATATGGAAAGTTACATCCGGGGTGTTACAACTTTCCCCAATATTTTCCCCCATTCCTGTCCTCTTTGGACCACATCTTAGATTCATGCGATACAACTTTCCCGACAACTTTCCCCCTTTCTTTCCTTTTTGAACCACGTCCTAGATTCATGCTATACAACTTTTCCCACTACTTTCCCCCATTCCTTCCCTCTTTGAACCACGTCCTAGATTCATGGTATACAACTTTCCCCACTACTTTCCTGTTTGATCCAACACCTAGATTCGAGTGCAGAAGCGGAAAAAGCCCACATGCAGCTAGAGCAATGCATGTGGAATAAGTAAATTATACCTTAAGGTTCTTGGTGTGTGGTTCGGTGGGCGACCGGAGGCCGTTCGACCCACACTATGTACGGCGACGAAGAAGAAGGGGTCGGAGGCCCTCCCGCGCCGCCGCTGGGTGAAAGTGAACAGCTGCACCGGTAGTGGATTCCCTCCCTCGCCGACGGCGACAGCGTTAAGCATCCTTCCCTTCCCGGTGGATGGCTCTTTGACCAGCAGTGAGGGGAGAGAGAGAGGCCAGCGAAGTCTTGTTTAGATCTGGAGAGGGTGAGAGAGTGTGAAGAGAGCAACTACAAGCAGACCAGCAGTGAGGGGAGAGAGAGAGGGCAACAGAGTCTTGTTTAGATCTGGAGAGGGTGAGAGAGTGTGAAGAGAGCAACTACAAGCGCTGAGGCTCCAGCATGTATATATATACTGGAGAGAGTGTGAAGAGTGCAAACCCTAGAAAACAAGCATCGAGGCTGCAGCTTATACATGATGAGGTGATTATACGGTCACTACGAGATCGTATAGCTCCATATCCATCCATTTTGACCATTCAAAGAATCCTCCTGGCACGAATTATGCTCAAGTGTAGTTATCGAACCCGAGACCTCAAGTTTGATGAGCGAACAGGCTAACCAGCTACACAACCCTCCCGTTATGTTCAACGAGAGGAAAATAACCTTTTATACATTCCTGCATTCGTGTGACAAGCATGCCGTGTTTTGTGTGTGTGTGGGAGTCATTGGGATTTAAATCATAATCGTGTCATGTGGCTTTGGTGGTAAGACTATCCACAGTGGTGCAGAAATAATGCTGCCTTAGTCACCTTACCTCTCTCCACGTAGTACATTGGGTCCCACCAGTCAGAGGGTGAAACAAACAAATTAATAAGAAAAATTAAAAGCGCCAGCGGTGTATTTTACCTCACACATCTCGCTACTGCTCGGGAACACTGTCCAATTGATCCCTCTGTTCGCTCACGTACTATTTTAAGTGAATCCTTATTATAACATGCACACAATTTTGGGCACTTGTATTCGACCTAAGTCAGTGTGCCACCGTATCTCGTACGACTCCCTCCGTCTAGGTGTAATAAGTCACGTTAGAAGGTGCAGCGGGACCAAGGTGCAAGCAGATTGGAGGAGAAGGAGAAACTTGACCGGTCATTCCTCCAATCAAAGCCCTGATTTCTGTCTCTAAACGCAACAATTAATCCAAACAACTAAGAGATGCCTCTTCTATTCTTGTACGTACTCCATTTGTATCTCACTTCCTGTGGCTTCGCACTTGCACGATTTTCCTATTCTATGAACCTGTGTGTGCGTGTGCGTGTGTGTGTTTAACAGCGTGTGTGTTAGAGAGAGCGACAGATCGACCTACTCCTACAGAGTGATGGTGTGTAGTGTACGATTTTATCCGCGAGAGTCGGTGCATCCTCTCGTTTCCGGGCGTCCGGTAGGGACAGGCGGACAGCTGCCACGCCTGCTCCTGACCAGCCTGGCCCACCCAAAGCCCCTCCATCGCCCGCGTGCGCTTCCCGCCCAAAACGGTCAGCGCCGCTCCAAAGAATCGGTGCCGCATTCATGCCCGGGCAGAGTGGATGCGACCTCTCACTGGCACCTGCATTGAAGGAAGAAGCGGATTCAAGAGTGATGGTTGCTTCATCCGTCCAACTTACTGCTGGGTCTATGTGATTTGACGGCTCATTGGTCATTATTATTGAGGTGGTAGGACTGCTGGATGTCCCACGCTTTCGGCGAAAGGAGGTACTACTAGATTACAATTTTCTCCATTCTTACGGCGGAGGAGTGCAAGATCAGTGAAAACACGCAGGCTCAGTGATTACATGGCCCACCTCACACTATCACCATATTTTCTGGACACCGTGCGACACCTAACTGTTTACATAGTACTACTTGTATAGTACGTACTGCAATTTATCAACGAGATAGTACAATGCTATGAAGCTTCTAGCTTCTGTTACATGTATCTTGCGTCCAAGGTTGCCCGTTGCAACATTTCATCAAATACAAAGGAGACTAACATGCATGCTATTGCATCTCAATGATTGACAGATCATAGCAAATATGTACTCCCTCCGTTCCAAAATAAGTGTCTCAACTTTATGCTACATACGGAGCAAAATGAGTGAATCTACCCTCTAAAATACGTCTATATACATCAGTGTTTGGAGTATTTACTAGTAGTTCATATTGAAATCTACTAAAGGACATATATATTCCAAACAATATGATAATCTCTCTAACCAAGGTAGTAGGGACGAGGACTAAACGGAGAGAGTACTAGTAAAATTTTCTCCTCGTCCTGCGAGCCACCGCGCGCGTGGGCGAGGGAGCGGGCGTAAGGCATACGGTACTACTACTACTACTCATGTAGTCCCTAGCCATTGAAATAGAGACAGCTAAAGAAAAAAAGATCCATGCAGTCCCTAGCCCTTGAACCGTAAACCCTAACCAGGCTTTAATTTGCTGGCAACGTCGGCGTTTCTTAAGAAATGAAGTTTGCAACCCTTTGACCATCGGATCATTTTGTGCAGTTTCACCAAAATCAAGATGAGCATCCCTGTGGCACAGAAATTGAAGAAGCGTGATTAGAATAATATTACTGGGACTAGTTGATGAGACATAAACTCATCACAAATACAGTACGTAGAAGCCAGTAGAGGTATGTGCGGGGCAAAGAAGTAGAGAAATATCCACATGGAGTGATGTGGGAAGCTGGAGCAGTGGTGCAAGCCGGCTGTAAAGGGAGTTGTACCTGAGGGATGTCGGGACGTAGCTCAACCTAGAGGAGGGCGGCGGGAGGAGGCAACTACCCACGTCGCGACAGTGAGCAATGGACGAAGGCAACCTCACCGGCTTTGTGAGAGAGAATGGCGGGGACCCCTGATCGGGACGTGCCGACAGTGGGTTTTCGCCGTCGGCAACGGCGACCGCATCTACACTAAGCATCCACCCCTTCCCCCGGCGGACGTGATCCGCCGGGATGTTAGAGATGTGGCCACAGTGGTTTTGTGCGAGAGAGTGTGAAAACTGAAGAGAGCAACCCCAGCAAGCAACCGTGTAGGCTCGTCCTGCCTATGTATATAGTGGAGCGGTTTCCTTTTCTCTCCGTATGAACCTATTTATATTGCGTACGTGCCACTGAAGAAAAAAAACTTTATTTATAAATGACGCGGCACCTACTACTCGTTCTCCTATAAACCTTGCGCTTGGCATCTCCAAACTATTAACCTTGCGATTGGCTCTTCGCCTCTTCGGGAAGTCGAGCAATAATGGTACTGCAGTATATATCGTTCTGGCTATATGAGACCGAATGAATTGCTGCACGTCCACCACGTGGTGAGGGTCGAGGAGCGAGGGAGAGTGCGTACTATTACGTCCGTTTCAATATGGACTACATACAGAGCAAAATGAGTGAATCTACACTCTAAAATACGTCTATATACATCAGTGTTTGGAGTATGTACTAGTAGTTCATATTGAAATCTACTAAAGGACATATATTCCAAATGATATGATAATCTCTCTAACCAAGGTAGTAGGGACGAGGAGTAAACGGAGGGAGTACTAGTAAAATTTTCTCCTCGTCCTGCGAACCACCGCGCGCGTGGGCGAGGGAGCGGGCGTAAGGCGTAGTAAGCAAGCTTCACCTCATCCCGCATGCCACGTGCCCGTGGGCGGGGGAGACGGTGTACTAAGCAAGCTTCTCCTCGTTCTGCGAGTTCACGGGACACATCAAAAGTACTCCAGTGTATAGAGCCTTGCCTCTAAGGTAGGCCCCACATGGTTTGCCTCTTTTTAACATAACGCGTCAAGTCGCAATTTGTTTGTTCACCCGTGGTAGACGATCCTCCCTCCATCTAGTGGACAACCAGTACATGTGTCAAGTTACCACGTGGGCTGCCTTTTCGTACAGAAATGAGCTCCACCGTGTACCCGCGCGGGTGTGGTTGGGAAAGAGACGGGAGTACGTGCGCCGTGCGTGCACCTCTTCTCTTCGTGCACGTCCCCCACCTATGTGGGTGTGTGTGAGAGATACAAACCTAGACAAATGGATTGTGCATTCGTGAGTGTTTTTTGTTTTGGGGGGGGGGGTTGATTTCGTGAATGTATTTGTGGGAATATGTGTCGATGACATCTCAAACAAAGTTTTGCATGCAATGTGTGTGAAATGGAGGCCTATCCATATCATATATAGAGGGTCGGGCGATCCACGAGAAGAGAGGGAGGGGTCATAGATATCGATAGATTCGAAGAGAGGATCAAGTGGGTGGGTGCGAGATCGATGAAGAGAGCCATCGAAATTGTGTGTGTGTGCAAGTCAAAGATATAGGGCGACTGACCTAGCTACCGGAACGTCAGAGGGCACAGGTCAAGTTTGTGTGTGGCAGGGAGACATGACTAGAGCGCTCGATGTATCGGTGTGTGTGTGTGTGTGTGTGTGTGTGCGAGGGGGTGGGGGAGGGGTAGGCAGAGGCCTAACTATAGAGGTAGAACGACTCGTACATGTGTTGAGAAGGAGAGACCCAGCTATGTCTTGAGGGAGATCGGTCGACATCCATACATAACTGAAGGATGGGAAATAGGATGGGACAGAGAGAGATGAGAGAGAGAGGGAGGGAGAGGGGTAGAGTGCTGGATGGGTGATGGAGTTGCTTCTCGAAGATGGTGGGAGAGGACTACTAGACAAACTGAGGGTGGAACTGCAATATTATCAATAAGAGTGGGGATGTGTTTCTGTGTGTGTCTGTGCGTGATAGATCTGTCAGGACACATCCATGGATGATCAAGGGGAACCATGTGTTTGGTAAGCAAACCTAACTAGATCGGTAGATCAATTGTTGTTTGTCGGAGGAAGGGAGAGACATAACTAATGAGGTAGATCGATCGACGCGTGGGGAAAACGATTTATAAGGACCTAGCTAGCTATATGTATAGCGGGAGATCGGTCGGTGTAGGTCCATTTGTTAGAGGCAAATAAGGCCCGACGAGACGGATAGACAGAGAGAATGGAGCTAGGAGGTGGTGCGAGAGGCCCAGCTACTAGCTAGATAGGGGGAGGAGTGTGCGGTTGTGAGATTGATGAAAAGAGGGGCGAGAGTTTACACGTGAGTGGGACCGTATGAGAGACACGAGGCAAGGACACATAAAGGAGGAGATTGAAGGTGCGTGTGTATGTTGTAGGCAGACATCGCTGGAGAGGTTTATCGATCGCTGTGTGTCGGAAAGGATTTGTGGAGACTGTGGGAGAACGACCTAAAGAAGAAAAAAAATGAATGTGCGCGATGGATAGAATGCTGAGGGAGGGGGAGGGCGAGGAGGGCGTGTGCATGCACGATAGAAAGTTAGTGGTAGCTACAAAGGTTAGAGGATTGTGTGGGTGTAAGAGACTAACAAAGATCATAATTTGATATGAAAGTGGATTCATATATTTGAATAGGAGATCATAGTGTTTTAAACATATGCATGCATGAATATAGCGGTGATACGCGTGTTGTGGTTTTGCACATGTTATACCATAATGTGATAATGCATGGCGTTTGCAACTCACAGGTAAATGTCGAATAATCTAAACCATACTATACATCGAACAATCTCACATTTTATTTGAATTTGTGGCGTTTGCAGCTTACAACTAAATATCGAACAATCTAAACAATACTATATATCGAACATTCTCACATTTTATTTGAATTTGTGGTAATGTGTGGTGTTTGCAACTCACATCTAAATACTTGTAGGCGTAGGGGGCGGGGCACCATACATAATGTGATAAACACATCATACATATGAGACATGGTTTAGTTTGTGAAGATCTAGCTAGAGCTTGAAATGTACTATGATTTGAAATCAACATAAAGTGGATTCAAAAAATCGAGTTCGAGTTCATATAGTACACATAGTTCATATGTAACTCGAGACTAATCATGTGGCGTGCTGTGAAGATAATACACAAACGATGGTTTAACTTGACAATAATGACGATTGTAGATCTTATTAAAACAGAGAAACGAATTCAAACGCTTTGACTTCACAACAATCATTATTGTAGATCTTATTCAAATAGAGAAATGAATTCAAATTTAGTTCATATTGACGCGGTAGTATATACGTTTGGAATGCACTAAAACGTTCATTTGAGTACTAGGTTGCATGCATTATACACGTAGCGAAATATTTTAATTGAACATAACATGAATTCAAAGTTTTGAATGACATTTGTAGTGCGAATTGATTTGGTACAATACACGTTAGGCTTGTCCGGAAATTTCAACCCGCGCCTTGTTAGCCCGAAATATTTAAGATATATCTTTGTATTGTTGTGCTCCGACAACTCCCTCCATCTCAACCCGCGCCTTGCTATTCCAAAATTACAACGCGCGCGAAAACTCCCACCTCGACACGCGAAATGCCCGTGATACCCCTGAACCGAAAGAACCGCCTCAAATTGGTGGGGGTACTTTCGTAACTTACCCCACATATCAGACAAGCGCGTCCCTAAGCCATGGTTCCCCACTCCCATCCCATTTGCCCACCCATTCGTACATCGAGGCCGGCAAAACCCGCGAAGCCCCACACCCTCCTCCGTCCGCCACCCAGCCGGAGCCTCTTCCCCGATGACGTCGTCCACAGAAACACCTCGACGTCTATCATCCACCGTACCGGATGAGGATCCGTCGTCGATCTGGTCGTCCCGCTGGTTCAGCCACCCCGTCCTCCACCTCCAAGGAGCTGCCCCGACGTTCCCCTCGTCTTTCGCGCCACCTCCATTCCCACACCTCCGTCTTCACCTACACCACCGGAAGAGCATCAGCATCACCGTTTCCTCGGATGAAGCTGCGGCCTAATCGGCGCCACCAAAGAGGTTGTACACTAATCGCCACATTTTCTTCTTGATTCGATCTCACGGTGCTGCCGGCGCTCGGTCCCGAGCCGACACGGGGCGGCTCCATCCACCGCGGCGTCGCCGGCCACTTCCTCCACGGTGTCGCTCCCTCGGCGCGACGTCCACATCAGTAGGAGCTGCTGCGGCTTTAGCTCTCGCTCGCGCTGCTGCTCTGCTCTTGCTCTCGGTCCCCTGCCTGGTCTGCTCTTGCTCTTGCTCTTGCTCGCGCTGCTGCTCTCGCTCTTGCTCTTGATTGCGATGCTGCTCCGATTTAGCTACAGTTCAGTCGACTGAATCGACTTTTGGGTCAGTC
>NC_057811.1:107941525-107981269 GCF_018294505.1 Triticum aestivum
TAGAGGGATGGCCGGGGCGGCGGCGGACCGGCGGTGGGGAGTGTTTTCGGGGCAGGCGGGGCGGTTGTTTGGCCGGTGGTGGCTGGCGGCTCAGGGGGGTGGAGGTTGAAGATGAACTGCAGGCCCTTGAATTCGTATCCAACGGCTGCAAAATCGACTGACCAGAGATGAAAAAGTCAGTCGACTGACGTGTAGCCTCACCTCTAGTGCATTCAGTTTCGACAACAAAATTCAGTTTCGACAGTTAAATTCAGTTTCGACAGTTAAGTTCAGAGATGAGCGGCTGATGTATACATCTAGCACTTTGTGGTTATGTATTTTACGTCATCTATTGGAGATGCTATTAGAATTCCACTCAGGTTAACGTTGTCTCTCTTGTCCTGCTTCAGCCTCGGCATCGTACAACTCACCGGAGCTGCTCCAACGACGAAACCCTCCATCACAGCAGAGCAGTACCTCGGGCTCCATCTCCAGACGCCTAAGATCTTCTTCCCCTCCTCCGACAGCCAAGTCAGCCGGAGCATGCTCACCAGCCAACCCAATCACGCTGAGATCGACATGGCTTCGCCAAAGAGGTTGTACACTTCTTGTGGTTTGACTTAATCTCACCATACTTCTTTGCATCCTGTGATCTTCCAATTCTTGTGAACCAAACACCCAGATTGGCAGAAATCCTGTGTTTTTAAATTCTCTGTTTTACACGTGCATTCCTATCCTATTCCTGTCTATTTCCTATCCCTGCATTGTTAGAATCCTCAAATTCAAACAAGCCCTTACACAATTACTTCTGTTACAGATATGTGTCAAAGAAAACCTTGTGTGGTTTTTCCTGCTCCTGCGGTGCTGTGTTCCACCCCAGCTCAGCTGGTCCAACGACGAAAGGGTTCACCACAGCAGGGATCCGCTCTCCAGACTGTCTTTCGCCACCTCAGATCTTCTTCCCCGCCGCCGGCAGCCACGACAACTGCATTACCATCATCAACGAGCAGATGACCTTGAGGACTACACGGGTCCGCAAGAGAGGTCACACTCTTCCGTGTCTGCTTACGTTACGCATCGCTTAATATGATGACATGCTACTTTATCGTCGTGTTCACCTATTAGACTCCGACTCAGGTCCAAACTTATGCTGAAACTTGAGTTTTTAAATGGTTGTGGGGTACATATTGGGGCAACAATCAGTACTATCTGTCTACTATCTGGTTAATCTCGAGTGTCTACTATGAGTTTCATGTTGGGTGCAAACAAACATTAAAGGAGCCATTATCTGTATTTTTTAACTAAAGCTATTATCTGCCTGCTATCATTGGTTTTGGGTCTATCCACAGTTTGCTACCATCACTCTGGATTTGTGCATGCACTCCTTACATAATCACTATGTTTTATTCCTATGCATGTCAGTTATTGTACGCAATGGAACTGAACATGTAGAGCAAAATAGACGAGCCTTGCGTGGCAATAAAATTTCATGCAGACGTCGCTCCATGGTGGGCGCAAAGGCAGCCCCCCTCCACCCATTTTCGGATCGTAATCAAGAGGAAGATAACTGTTCTGAGGGGGATTCAAAAGCAGAAGACCACTCCTATTTACCCCATGAGGTCTTCGCTCTAACTTGGCATGCTGATGTTGGTTATATCATGCATATGGTGCCTTGCATTGCTTACTTTATACATCAAATATGTCAACTGCTTAGTTTAGACATGCTTTGTGTGAATGCCATCTGTTTAGTTTATTCATCGTTTATGTGAATTATGCAATGCCATCTTGTTTAGCCAGGCATCATATATGTGAATTTTGCAATGCCATCCTGCTTAGCCAGTCATCTTATATGTGAATTATATCAGGCCATCCTTTTTTTTGTTACGTATTACATTTGTCAACAATGTTAGTACATTCAACTACTCTTTGTGTGCATCAGCCATTTGACACGGTGATGGAAAATTCTGGAGTGAAAACAAGGTCTTCAGAGCAGACTATGCTATCTGACGAAGCGCATATCTCGCTGGTTACGGACAGCTCCTCAGAGGAGGATTCAGAGACAGATGACCAGTCATATCCCCCCCCCGAGGTGCATGCTCTAACTTGGCAGGGTTATGTTGCTCATATCGTGTGTATGGTATCTTGCATTGCTATGTCATTTGCTTAGTTTAGACATGATTTGTGTGAATGCCACCTGTTTAGTGCCTAATTACCATATATGTGAATTATGCAATGCCATCTTTTTGCAAGACATTATATATGTGAATTATGCAATGCTATCTTGTTGCAAGGCATTATATATGTGAATTATGCAATGCCATGCTGTTTAGCCAAGCATCATATATGCGAATTATATCATGCTGTCCTTTTTTTGTATTTCTCATTGCTTTTGTCGACAATGTTTGTATATTCAACTGCTCTTCCTGTGCATCAGCCATTTGAATTGGTGATGGAGAAATCTGGAGTGAAAACAAGGTCTTCAGAGCAGACAATGCTACCTGGTGAAGCAGATATGTTGCTGGTTACAGATAGCTCTTCAGAGGAGGATTCAGAGGCAGATGACCAGTCCTATTATCCCCCTGAGGTGTATGCTCAAACTTGGCAGGGTTATATTACTCATATCATGCATATGTTGTATTGCAATGCTTAGTTTTTACATCATATACACGATGTTGAATGCCATCTCCTTAGTTGACACATCATATATGCGATTGCCCTCTGCTCACTTCCTTAGTATATAAATCATATGTTTGAATTATATCATGCCATGATGTTTACATAGACAACATGTATCTGAATTATGGCATGCCAACCCATTTTCTAAAGACATAATATAGTTATATCAACTCATCATGTTCACATAGTCATCATATTTTGAATTATGTCATTCTATCCGTGAATTATATCATGCCGTCATGTTTCCATCGACGTCATGTTTGTGATTGATGGCATGCCAACCACTTTAATAGACACATCGTATAGTTATATCATGTCATCATGTTTACATAGTCATCATATTTTGAAGTATGTCATTCTATCCTGTTTAGTTAGCCATCATACATGTGAAATTGTGTCATGCTATCCTGTTTAATTAGGCATCATATATTTGAAATTATGTCCTGCTATTCTGTTTGGTTAGACAACATAAATGTGAATTATTTCATGCCCTGTTTACTTCCCTACTATCCATGTCGGTGATGGCAGTATCTGTGGGAGTAAAAACACGGTCTTCAGAAAAGATCGTGCTACCTGTCGATGGAGATAGAACCACGGTTGTACTTGCCCAAGAACCAGCCCCACCACACATAACCCAGACTCACGCATATTGTACCCCTACCCAGTTGGACAGAGAACCAGCTACACCCCTTCTAACCCCAACCCCAGCAGATAGTAACCCAGTTCCCGTTGACATAGCACCATCTCCACCACAGAGCACCCAAACACGAGCAGTTAGTAAGGCAACTGCAGTGCCCAAAGCACGAGGACCACCACTCCGAACCCCAAGTCAACGCTTAAAGCAGAAGAAGAATTGTTCTCAGGTCAGGTTCCGTAGCTATGGTTCATACTACTTTGCTCTTGCATCACTGTATTTACTCATACCAACTAATTTCAAATTTGAGGGATGCAATTGAAACTCCAATGGTGCAACAGGTATGTTTTAAACCTGTTTCTTTAACGTGTTTGCTGTTGTAACTTGCTCTATGTTGATTTCAGTTTCAATTGAATAAACAGTTATGTTCTCATGCCATGCACATTACAAGTGTTGTTATTGCTGTGTAGTTTCCCACACTTATATTCTGTCTATGCTGCTTTGTCTTAAATAGATATGATTCGAACTGTATCTATCTTGATTTGGCAACATAAACTAGAATGATATAGACCATACAGTGACCATACTACATAGATATATGTTTATTTCATGCTGTTATCCTGTCCACCTTACTACTGAACTGGTTTACCAAAATGAGTTTCATATACTACATTGTAAACCTGTGATGTGTTTGTTTGTTTCTCCTTTAGAACACGGATAAAATATTGGAGAAGAGTACCCCGTTATGCAATGATAAAGGAAGTAATGCAGATCAGGTTCAAGATAGTGAGACATCCCTGTTGTTCTCCAAGAAAGCTGATAAAAACTATCTTGAAGACACTAAGACAACCCCAAAGTCCTGTCTTGATGTAGTGTTCGAGTTACTGGCTACTACTGCTGGTACCAGCTCTTCGTACTCGCTGCGTGAATCAGTTCGGCTTCTTGAGTCTCAACTTCAAGTTGAAAGACATCGATCAGATGTTATGCGACAGGAAGCCGAAGGACTGAGGAAGTCCGTGCAGAATTCAGATGCATACTTTCTAGTGCAACAACAAGTGCTGGAGGATTTAAGCGCCAAACAAGAGAAAGTTAATAAGCTTGCTAAGAATCTTGCCAGCATTATGGGTACCCAGGATATTGTTTCTTGAGCTCTTCTGAAGTGGTTTCAGTTCTGGACTTGTTTTGCTGCGGCGTTTATATGCTGCTTTGTTCCCTATATTTGCACTGGGGGCGAACTTTGATGCCCAATGGATGTAATATGTGTAATAGCCGTGATAGCCTAGCGTAAGTTACTTGCTTATTTATTTCCGTTGCCTTGTTTATTTGTTTTCTTGTAGTCAGTGCAGTTCTTTTTCCGCGGTTTGCTAGTGGCCGGAATAACCTATTTTTTAAAACTAGGCCACATTAACAATGGGCTACATATTTACTGTAGGCCTCCTACGGGCCATAGAAACAACGGGCCTTCTAAGGGCGGTAGAAACAATGGGCCTTCTACGGGGCGTAGACACAATGGGCCTTCTACGGGGCGTAGACACAATGGGCCTTCACGGGACGTATCATCAATGGGCCTTCTACGGGTCGTATGATCGGTTGGCCAAACATGGGCCAATAACAGACCACATTATGGCCGTAAATGGACTAGAGTTGAAATCATCCGTTCATGGGCCGACCATAATGGGCCGTCGTTAATAGGCCGTATTTGATGACGCTATGAAAACGGCCCAACATATTAACGAGCAACAAACAGGCCGACTATAACCACGGGCTGTATTTGGCCCACAAGCGAAAATGACAGTAACGGGCCGAAAGTAAACGAATGCTGGAAATGAGCCCAAGAATAAATGGGCCCTAAGAAGGCCGAAAGATAACATGGGCTGGAAACGGCCCAACGGAATAATGGGCCGTTAATGGGTATAAAGTGATACACTGTTCATTACGGGCCAGTTTTACCACGGGCCGTTAATGGGCCGAGGGTTACTAAGGGCCTCATATGGGCCAAAAGACGTCATGGGCCATACATGGGCCGGAAGTTAAAACGGGCTGGAATTATATTGGACGGCCCAGATGATGCTACTAGGCCTAATTCGGATAGGCCGTAAACGGGCCCTGGGTTAGCGGGCTGTAAATGGGCTATATGTGAACATGCCGTTAACAGGCTTGCCGTGGGCCGGCCCGCCACCTTTTGACCAAGTCAAAAAGGCTGGCCTTTTCACAGGAATGGGCCTCTGTTGGGCCGTGCCACGTGTCGACGTATCATAGGCGCTTTGGGTCCAATGAGTGGATGACGTCTGTCCCAACGGTGAGCTGACACGTGTTTCCTCCAGCCAATGATGATTTTACACGTGGAAAATCCCCATTGGTCGGGGCTGTTAACGGGTTATCGGATCCAAAATCGGACCGGATAGCTTAACGGCATTCCGTTACGGTGGATGCCATGTGTCGGTCACCCTTGGCGAAAGCACTTCTATGACGCGCGATTTATCGTCATGGAAGTGGACACTTCCGTGATGATAATGTTGGTAATGTCATGGAACACTTCTACGACAGCACAGGTATGATTATCTTGATTCTGTCATAAATTTTTCATGGATGTACATGCATGACAGAAAACGTAACCTACTGCGACAAACACGTATCATCACGGAAGTGTATTTTTTTGTAGTGATCTCTGGCAGCAACAAAGTTAAGAAGAAGAAAACTCACTCATAATACTTCTCCAGACCATCTTTACTAAGCACATACTGTCTCAATTTCTGGGCCTCGGATAGATGAGGGTAACTGTATTTATTTAGGGGAGCGACAGCAGAACGCCACTTCAAAGGCAATCTTGATGCTCTATTGGAGGAAGTTATGTTGCCAGACTCAACTGCGATTTTCTCCTGGTGATGACAACATTCTTCCCACCTCTCCCAGCAACAGTACCAGCAGCAGATTTACCATTCTTCGGGTAAGCAATCTTCTCAAAATCATCATCAGACGAAATCACTTCTGCTTCGGCTGCTTCGACTGCACCAACATTCCTGGAGCAAGGGGTTTTTGGAGTACCACAAATACCACCAGCCTGCTTCCCCAACATGGAAGGAATAAGGGTTCGAGGTCTATCATCTTCTCTCGGAGTTGTACTCATCAATTCCTCCCTAGGATGGTATTCCTGTGACCCGAGGAATGAGTAGTGGTAATCGGTCAAGTCCAACGGCTCCACTGTAAAAGAAAAGGAAGAGAAAAAAGACCATTAAACATAACTGAAGTTCAGGTACAACACAGTGTGCAGTCCAACTAATATAGATGACATGGTCACTACTCAAGCTGACCTATAAAAAATTAGTTGCATTTAAAAACTAAATGAATTCAGGCACAACCAAAGGCACAGTTCAAGATAAACTGATGAACTGGAAAACATTCAACTACAGCTAACAAAAGCATAGAAAGGCATCATCTCTGAAGTTCAAGTAGAAGAAATGCTCGTGTCCAAGTAAGCAATGAAAGGAAAAAATACTGAAACAAAACACACAAGCAAAATAAAAAAGATAAAAATGAAGTTCATGTACAAGAAATGCTCCTCTCCATCTGAAACCAGCAGCCCAGCCAGATCTCAAGCAGAAGTTCAAGTTCAAGAAAAAATGAAGTTCATGCAGAATAAAAGATGCAGTGTAGGTAAGCAGTCCAAGTTCCAAGACTTACATGTGCAGTAGCCAAACAGAGCTTGGAAGTCCGTCTCAAATAGGTTAGAAGAAGCGATTGAGTACAACCACGTCTTCCTGATATCCGCAATATTTTCATGGGAATAATTTGCAAGAACCCCATCATGAAACGAATTAACATTCGTAAGCATGAAGAATCCGCCGTCGATACTGCCATCAAACACAAAAAAGAATAGTGTTAGAACAAAAAAGAAAGCCCATGAATAAAAGATGTCACAGCTTAAGTACAACTACAGTTAAACAGAAGTGATAAAGAGAAAAGTGGAACTCATACTTGTTAGTCTGCTAGGGACATCAATCCAATCCAAAGGGAAATGGTCGATTGAAAGAGGACTGAAGGTTGTCTCCCTGTCGTTGTTGGCATTGTTCCAAAGCTTCTTGATGTTATCAGTCATCCGCCGAAACAGGCGTACCGCACAATCATCGTCTCGTCCATAGTAGGAGTCGAGAAGCTGGAACCTTGAATTCTTTAGGTCAAGAAATATCGAAACCCAATGACCAATACAACCCATGGAAGCAGGAATTTCAGGCGGGTCAAAAGTGGGGAAAACAACCTGAAGCAACATAAACACACGAATCATTAAAAACTGAGAATTAATATCAAACGGTACAAAGAAAAATAAAACAATATTAACACAGTGGATCGCAGTGCAAAACTAATACAGAGGCAAAGAACAAGATATTGCATACAGAATCATGTGCATCCATGCTATCTGGACCAGTCGCCAAGAAGTACTTCCTCACACGGGAATCAAATTGACCTCTGAAAATCTTGTCCTAAAATAATGCAGACAACACCAACATATGAAAATAAAAAATGAGACAAACAAGTTTTAACTAAAATGATAAGGAAAAAAAACAGAAAAGAAATCACTATATGGTTGACTTACACAAACCCAATACGGCAGGATGAGTTTATCCGATCCCTGGTACTTCGCACGTAGACAGTAGAGTGCAACCTCAGCCACATTAGATCGAAGCATTCCGTGAGGAGCAAAAGATATTGCGACATCTTCAATAGAAGCTTCACACTCCTTATTTTGGAACATAATCATTGATCTAAAACAAGCAATAGAAAGTAAAACAAGTTCAACATCAGGAACTCAGGAAGTTCATAACACATGCAAGCACAGAAGTTCAGTTATATCACAACAGGCAGTACAAAAAGGCCAGAAGTTCAGCACCAGAGAAGTAAAATAGAAGTTCAGCAACATAGAGTAAAGATGTTCAGGTATGAAACCACATGCAGTTCACAGGGGATAGATGGATGTAAATATTGACCAGTTGCACTCACCTCTTGGAACGATCATTCTTAAGCCTAGTTACACTGAAATAAAAGTCATCAACCTTCTTTCGGATGACAGCAAGGTCACTATCTGCTCAGCAAAAGAAATAGAAAATAAGAGCAACATTCAAGCACATAGATTCACGACAGTTTAATTAATAGCAACATTCAAGCACAACATTCAAATACAAGCACATCTCAGCTGCTACACCAGAAAACATCACAACCCATGCATTACAAACCTTCCCCCACATAGAAACAGTTTCACTTAACTTTATTTACAAACCACACGACAAAGCACAAACCAGAAGTTCAACTTGCACCACACAGGCAGTTCATAGGGATATCATGGAGAAAAACAAACAATAAAAGGGACGGGGATGGGGAAAGAAGAGAGAAGCATGCTCCTCTCTTTATGGATTCTTGCCTAGACCAATGGCAGCACTGGAATGATCAACCTCCTCTCCATAGCTATCGCTTTCAGTCTCTTCATCGTCATCTCCAATAGACATTGCAGCGTCGTCGGGAAGGACACCAGCAGCAGCAGGAGCAGCTGGAGAATCTGAAACAACAAAAATTGTTGGTTGTGTTTGAATAGCATCAACAACAACTGATGGCTCTGCTGCAGGAGACTTCTCCGGGCCTGCAACAGCACTACCACCAGTCTCAACAGCAGCCTCAACGGGATCTTTCTACAAAATGATATCTCCAGCTGTCTTGCCCTGTTCAGCATCAGAAACCTCAGCTGTCTTGCCCTGCTCAGCATTAGAAACCTCGCTGTCTTGCCCTGCTCAGCATTAGAAACCTCAGCGCCAATGGAAGACTGAGGTTCAGTTGGGTCCACCCCGTCGGAGCAGCCGGTGCCTGACACGGACTTGTCTGGAACCTTCTCTAGAGGAACACTAGCATCATCAATCTGCAGCAAGAACAGAAAGTCATTACAAAAGGGGCACATAGTGATAAAATGCACAAACAAGTAAGATTAAAAAATGAGACAAATGGACAAGAAAAATGGTACTTTATTTTCACTGCCATGAAGCTCATCAACTAATACATCACTCGAGGGAGCAGGTTCATGCACAGGTAAAACATCCTTCTCAACCCTAGCACCATCATCAACAGCCTACAAAAAAATCATGTAGAACACAAATACCTAATCAACAGAAGTTCACATTACATAATCATAGAAGGTCAGCTATGACCACTGACACATAATGGAAGTCCAAATACACTAAACATAACAGGTCAGATATCAAACTACTCTAATACAAAAGGGAACAAAAAAGGGCCAGTTATGGAAATCACAGAAGTTCAGGTGCTGTAGCCCATGAAGTTCAGGTGCTATAAACATAGAAGGTCAACTAGGTAACACTAGTACTAAAAAGAAAAAGTTTACGACACATGAAATCAACAAGGGTCACCTATGAGTAAAAACAGTAATAACTGAAAGCTAACAATGAACATTAGTGCAAATAAATATCAAAAGCCAACATAAACAAAGCTCTTCGGTATGCTCCACGTGGCCTCCTTCACGACCCAAACGAACAGAATCCTGCCTCTGAATCTGTCTCACAACAACACTTGCCTCATCTTCAAAAGCTTGCAACAAGCATCCTGCATTTCCTTGAACATCCCAAAGCTAGCTCGGAGGTGGGAAGTGCTCTGACGAAGCTCTTCAAGAATTCTAGCTTCAATTGACAAAACCTCCTTCGAAGACTCAGCATCAAAACCGTGTCCGGGAGGAAGAATCCCATCAACGTGACTAAGATGCTCAACAGTTGACGGAACACGGGCCAACTCCCCACAAACAGTTTCAAGAAGACCGTCAATCCTAACCAGGGAAACATTGGCAGCTTCAAACAAACTCTCGGAAGACACGCCACCTGCAGCACTCACACGGGCAGAAGAACCTCCTAGATCTACAGGGGCACCAGTATTAACATCCCGGGAGAATTCAAATCTTGGATAAGTTCCACTCCCTAGGCCGGTGGCACGAGGCATAGTAAGAACAGGACGTTCGATACGCCTAAAGAACACAACCTCAGCCTGTGTCTTCCACTGCATTCAAAAACAAAAGTCAACGCGTCAGAAAACAAATGAAGGAACATGGAAACAAAATATATAGAAGACAGTACCAGAAGTTCAAGTTAAACTACTCAGGAAAGAATGATGCATAGAAACACTCACAATCAGTCTCCCAAACACCAAGTTGGCTGGGTCATCATCACTCTTCTTGACCAAGTCAGCCGCATTGTCATGGTTTTGTCATGGCAGATGTCCTAGAGAAAGGACTTAGTCATGGAGCCATCGCTACGGGTTAGCTTAAAGGGGTTAAAGCGGACAAGGGATGCAAGAGCGTTTTATACTAGTTCGGCCCCTTACGATGAAGGTAAAAGCCTACGTCTAGTTGTGATGGAATTGATGGGGTTTCGATGACCAGGGAGCGAATACGCTTTGCCTGAGTCTCGAGTTGTTGTCCGTTGTCCCCTGAACCGCCGCCGGGTCGTCCCCTTATATACATGGGTTGACGCCCGCCGGTTTACAGAATCCCGAGGCCGATTCATAATCATGTCCGGCTCGGTCTCTGCTACTTCTATCTTACAACACAAGTTTACATGTCAATGCCGGTTTATGTCTACAGGCCTTAAACCGGATTTGGGCCCTGGGCCTTCATGAAGCTTCACCGTCTGTCTTCATGGACTTCAGATACAGATGAACTACTTATGGGGTTAACCCGGCCTCTCCTGGCCGGTTTACGCCCAGTGGTAATATCCCCAACATTAGGCCCCAGATTGATTTGAACTGGTTCATGTCAATCCTCAATACTTAAGAAAATTTCTTCTTCAACATCTTCACATAATCTTGTAAACCGCCGTGACATCATCTTCTAGGATCATGGTAAACCGCCGTGACGTCACCTGTCATTAACGAGCCTCCGACAATCGAGGTGACGGCTCCGCCTCATATCCAAAATGTAGGCTCCTTGATTTTCGCGCCCGACGCTTATCTTTCTGCCCTTATAAATAGGCCCAGGGGGTCTTTCCATTCCCCCTGTATCTCTTCACCTCGTCCTCTTCCGTGCGCTTCCCGACCTTTCGAGCTCCGCCGCCACCGTCGACCTTCGCTTCTGCCTCAACTCCGGCCGCTGCATCACCCTGAACGCACCAGAGAATCGCGGCGCCTCTCCGCTCTTCCATCAGCATCGGTAAGCCTTCTTTCCTTCACCATAGATCTGTCATTAGGGTTTCAGTGTTCATCGGTGTTCGTCGGTGTTCGTCGTTGTGCAATAGCTCTTCCATTCAAACCTTAATATTTATCCTATACGGCGATAACCGTAGCCCTTCCTTTCCATCCATGCATCTCATTTAAGAGAAAATCCCATCTGAACCTTCATCAACTGCTTCGGTACCAATATTTAGGTCTGAATATATTTTCATTTTCTGACATGCGGTAGATCCAAAATTATAATGCCAACTTGTGAAACCTGTTTTCCCCTTCACTTATACATCTTTAATACCAGATTGGGCGATTTAACTTCATATACAAAATGATGACCCAGTAGATACCATTAGTCCCCTGTTGAACTGCCAATGCCTTTCATCATTGTACTGTTTCCATTGTCAGACTCCAGTTTACAAATAACCAATTCCAGTTTATCAATATGCATGTATCCTTATACTACTGTGTAGTTGTCCACTGTAAATCTTAAACCGGCAATAATCATGTTTCAGATTTCCATTGTCATGGCCAAGCAAGTCTATGAATGCAACTGGGCTCCCTCTCGAGTAACCGAAGAGCAGTTAAACAATCTTGTTAAAACGGGCGCTTTAGCTAAAAAAGATGTCATCCACTGGAGGGTCCCTAGCCCGGAAAATCCTCCTACACCCAAGGATGGAGAGGTAGTCGTGTTCGCTGATCATCTCGGACGAGGTTTTAGCCCTCCCGGTTCAAAAAAATTCTGGGATGTACTGGCTAGTTTCCAACTGCGCCCTCAATACATCGGTCCCAATTCTGTAACCAATATCTGCCACTTCCAAGTCTTTTGTGAGGTTTATCTGCAAGAGGAACCTTCAGTCGAACTGTTTAGGGATTTCTTTCACTTAAACCGTCGCACAGAGTTCTCAGATGGACCCAATACGGAACTGGGCGGAATGGCGGTTCAGAAAAGGAAGGAAGTCACCTTCCCCCATCCCAAACTCCACAGTCACCCCAAAGAGTGGAACCAGACTTGGTTTTACTGCATGGACACATCCCCATCTGATGAAAACCCCCTGCCGGGTTACCGCCCTGAGCGCCTTAGCAACACACATCCTATTCCTCAGAGGTTGACGGCAAGAGAAAGGGCCAATTATGCTCCCCAATTATCAAAGCTTAGAGCCTTCATGGCGAATGGTTTGACACGAGTTGATCTTGCTCGTTGCTGGATAAGCTGGAGTATTCTGCCCTTAAGCCGGCGCTCTGGTTTGATGTGTGAGTATACGGGGAGTTTGAAGGATGCTCAGCGGCACATTGACATTCAGCTTACAGATGCAGAAGTCACTGAGGCTGTAAAAAAGATACTGAACGAACCGGAGGCTGTCTGTGCCCAAACCGGACTACTCTCTTTCTGCACCTTCAACAAACCACCAGCTGTAAGAATCATATAATCTTTTTATCTGAAGTTGCTTCGATCCAAATATTCTCTGAAAGTGTGATTATTTTCTGAGAGGGTGATGATCCGTTCTGGAACAAGAAACCATCCCAAGACAAACCGGCGAAGCCGCAAGATAAACCGGTCAAGCCAGTTCGTCCAAAAACCAAGGTTGTTAAAACACCTGCCAAGAGAAGGACCACTGCAACCTCCGATCCACCAGCTGATGACGATGTGGGTAACCCGGAACCAGAGGTAGAACTTGACTCTCTTGGTTCATTTTTCGTACATCTCATTGACAATGATTATTATCAGAACGACACTGAAGGCAGTCATGCTGAGGACGTAGAGGTAACCATTCTTTCCTCCGATTCAGATCCTCTGCCAACATAAAAAATCCGTCAAGCAAACTGGAAAGTAAAATTTTCTCACCCTCTTGCTTACTTGGGCCCAAACTTTCTTTTGAAGACGCAGTAGCACGAAGCTCGCCGTACAACCCGGCACAGTGGCCAGGTAGTTACCTCCGCCGGTTTACCGAACAGTCCGGTTCAGAAACGCCGATCAGAGGTCTCTTATCCCATTGATACTTCATGCCCAAAATCAGGTTGTTTCCGCCAGCCTCTTAACCCGTCTGATTCAAATTATCAGGGTACTTCTCACTCATTCTCTGGCGAGTCATCGGCCACGCAGCTTCCACCCCTGAAAACAGTTCCTGGGTGAGCTATGCACGTGTCTTTATTCTTGATGTGTTATCTTTACATACTGTACAGATCCTTATGTCTATCTTTTCTCAGCGCCAAGCGAAGACCCAACAAGAAGGCTCGGTTAAGCAAACCGGCTGATGATGATGTAGCTGCTGAACCGGAAACAACTCCAGATCTGGAAGAAAACGACGCTGACGACATGCTTAACGATCCACCGCCTCAAGACCATGACTTCCTTGCCGAACAAGTGCAAGTTGACACTACAAGCCATGCAGACCGGCCAACCAGCCCTGTCCGAACTGATGACCAATCGGCCAGTCCGGTTAAGGATACTGACAAACCGCCAACTCCAGGGAAGGCTGCTGATGATCAAGATGATGACATTATGATTATTGGCACTGGCCACACCACTCCTGGCAACCCTGTCGCTTTGTCAAGTATACTTCTAAGGACGAGGTCTCTGCTATCGGCAAGGGCAAATGGAATGCCGATTTATCAAGCTACGCCCATCTCAATGCTCAAGACATTCACTCTGGCTTCTTGAACCATCTGTATACCAACCGTGACTATGAAGCTAGTTTGGTAAACTTGATGAAGGAGCGATATGAGGTAACTACTATTTTTCTCTTTTGTCCAATTGCAGTTTATCAACTCCTTGTAGCCCCCAAGTGACGGTTTACGATACCAATCTAAACCGGGACTTTGCCATAACTTAACTTTGCATATTTAGCCTTCAGGGACCAGATTACTTCTTTATGATGAACCGGTTCCTTAAAATTTGCCATACTGCTCTTTCACCGGTATAGCCCCCAAGGGCCGGTTTAACTTTATAAAGATGAACCGGGACGGTATAAGAATTCCCATGCCAACAGTTTTTGAGCAAACACACATTAGCCCCCAAGTGCCAAGATTAATACTTGTATTGTGCTTGGGACTTGTAGAAATTTCTGATAAGGAGCAAATATGCATTAGCCCCCAAGTATCAAGGGTATAACTTGTTATGTGCTTGGTACTTCAAATATGTACTGTCAACTCATTATGTATCTGTCTCTTTATAGGCTGAACTGAGCAAGAAGGAAAGCCAAACCGCTGATCTGCAAGAGAACATCAAGTCCCAACAGGCCAAAACTTCCAAAGCAAAAGATGAGCTGACGAGCGCCTTAGCCGCTATGGAAAAGCTAAAGGAGAGCTTCGCCAAGGAGCGGGCGGATTGGAACATAGAGAAATCTGCTTTGCAGAAAAGAGGTGAAGATGCTGAAGCAGCTCTCAAACCGGTGGTACACGAGCTGACTGGTGTAAAGCGGCAGATACATGCCATGACCGCTGCTGTGTTTGGTAAGCATCCTTACTTTATACTTTCAACATATCTTCCCATGCGTTGCCGGTTTGCTGATGTTTGCAATGATGCAGGAACTCGCATTAGCCATCTGGGCTCTGATGTTCAGAAGAAGCTGAAGGCTGCCTACACGCTGATAGAACAACTGTATACCGGCGCACAACGAATTATCTGCACCGCTTCTCACAATAAGCCGCCCCCGACGTTAATCAAGGATACCTTAGACAGGCTATCTATGCTGCCTGCCCGGGTAGAAGAGCTAAAGAGGTCTGCTGCAAGGGCTGGCGCTCTGACCGCACTAACCCGGGCAAAAGCATGGGTGCCTAATCTTGATCCGACGGACGTGGCTAAAGGCTACCCAAGCTTAAAAGAAGACGGATCAGAATTTTGCACTGAAGATCTCCGCGCCATAAACCGGGAAGTACGTCCACTGGCTTGTCAACTTGCTGAAGAGGCTGATCTTTCATTTTACCAGGCGAGTTATGATATCAATAACCAGCGGGTTGCTGCACCAACTCCTGAGGCTCAAAACCTGATCCCTCCAATCCATAAGCACACTTATGCCCCTGACATTGAACCGTCCCCCCTTATAAGCGACGAAGCTGTGTTCCAAGCTTTAACTGGGATCGACTGGACAACTGTTGATTTCCAGCCGCTGGGTAGGGACGAGGATGAACCGGTGCGAGATGATCCACAGCCGTCAGGTCAAGCTGATAAGCAATCATAAGCTAGGGGCCGGTTTAGTCTTCCACTTGCTGCAATGCTTATTGAGAAACAATTATCCCTTTGGGCACTAAAACACCTTGTAATAGGCTAGCTAAAACACTTGGTCTGTTATGCCTTCGTGCATATCTATCTGCAACTGATGCGTGTTAATCCGCCATGCTTAAGATATGATGTTCATAATCCATAGCTATTTATTCAAGTTGTTCCTGCAGATAAGAAGCTTAAAGCGCCCTAGCGGTTTGCCACCCGGCGGGTCATGATACCCAAATATATATATATGACCAAGGTTTATAACCAAGGTAAAAGATAACCAAATATCGAAATATATGGTACCTGTGACCTTTAGGCATAGTGCACTACAAAAAAATACACTTCCGTGATGATACGTGTTTCTCACAGTAGGTCGCGTTTTTTGTCATGCATGTACATCCATGACAAATTTATGACAGAATCAAGATAGTCATACCTGTGCTGTCGTAGAAGTGTTCCATGACATTACCAAAATTATCATCACGGAAGTGTCCACTTCCATGACGATAAATTGCGCGTCACAGAAGTGCTTTCGTCAAGGGTGATCGACACATGGCATCCACCGTAACGGAACGCCGTTAAGCTATCGGCCTCGGGTTTTGGATCCGATAACCCGTTAATAGCCCCGACCAATGGGGATTTTCCACGTGTAAAATCATCATTGCCTGGAGAAAACACGTGTCGGCTCACCGTTGGGACAGATGTCATCCGCTCATTGGACCGAAGGCGCCTATGATACGGCGACACGTGGCACGGCCCAACAGAGGCCCATTCCTGTGAAAAGGCCGGCCCGTTTGACTTGGTCAAAAGGTGGCGGGCCAGCCCACGGAAAGCCTGTTAACGGCCTGTTCGCATATAGCCCATTTACAGCCCGCTAACCCAGGGCCCGTTACGCCCTCTCCGAATTAGGCCCAGTAGCATCATCTGGGCCGTCCAATATGACTCAGCCCGTTTTAACTTCCGGCCCATGTGTGGCCCATGACTTCTTTCGGCCCATATGAGGACCTTTGTAACTCTTGGCCCATTAACGGCCCGTGGTGAAACTGGCCCGTAATGAACAGTGTATGACTTTATACCCATTAACGGCCCGTTATTCCATTGGGTCGTTTCTAGCCCAAGTTATCTTTTGGCCTTCTGAGGGCCCATTGATTCTTGGGCTCATTTGCAGCATTCGGTTACATACGGCCCGTTACTATCATTTTCTGCTTGTGGGCCAAATTCAGCCCGTCGTTACAGTTGGCCCGTGCGGACCGTTAATACATTGGGCCATTTTCATGTCAAAAAATACCCGTTGGGCTATTTTCATAGAGTTATCAAATACGGCCTATTAACGGCCTGTTATGGTCCACGAATAGTACGGCCCATGATTGGCGAAATGATGATACGCCCCGTAGAAGGCCCATGGATCCTACGGCCCGTATGAGGCCCATGGATAGTACGGCCCGTAGAAGGCCCATGGATCGTACGGCCCGTAGAAGGCCCATGGACCCTACGGCCCGTAGAAGGCCCATGGACCCTACGGCCCGTAGAAGGCCCATGGACCCTAAGGCCCGTATAGAAGGCCGATGGATCCTACGGCCGGACGAAGGCCCATGGATCATACGGCCTGTAGGAGGCCCATGGTTACAACAGTCCGTGTGTTGCCACGATTATTTTGGCCTAGTTACCAAAAATAGGCTATTGTGGCCACTAGAAAAAAACAGAAAAAGAACTGCAGTGACTACAAGCAAACAACTAAACAAGACAATAAGGAAATAAATAAGCAAGCAATTAACGCTAGCCTATTACCGCTATTACATCCACTGGGCATCAAAGTTCACCGCCAGTGCAAATATAGGGAAGAAAGCAGCACATTACATACACTGGCCATCAAAATTGGCCACCAGTGCAAATAAACGCGGCAGCAAAACAAGAGCATAACTGAAACAACTTCAGAAGAGCTCAAGAAACGTTATCCTGGGTATCGACCATGCTGGCAATAAGCTTAGCAAGCTGATTAGCTTTGTCCTGTTTGGCGCTAAAATCCTCCAACGCTTGCTGTTGCACCAGAAAGTATGCATCTGAATGCTCCAGGGACTTCCGCAGTCCTTCCGCTTCTTGTCGCAGCACAACTGATCGATGTCTTTCAGCTTGTAGTTGAGACTCAATAAACCGAACTGATTCAGACAGTGAGTTTGAATAGCTTGGGCAAGCGGTAGTGGCCAGTAACTCGAACACTAAACCAAGACAGGACTTTGGGGCTGTCTCGCTGTCTTCAAGATAGTCTTCCTTAGCTGTTTTATCAGCTTTGTTGGAGACCAACAAGGATGTGTCACTATCCTGAACCTTATCTGCATTAGTTCCTTTACCATTGCTTAATAAGGCACTCTTCCCCAATATTCTGTCAGCATTCTAAAAGAAGAAACAAGCAGACACATAACAAGTTTAGCATGTACTAGTATATGAAACTCATTTCGGTGAACCAGTTCATTAGTAAGGTGGACATGATTAAACTACCAAGTCTTCTATTGCCAAGTACTAGTACATAATAAAAGCATCAAACAAACATATATCTATGTCCTATGGTCACTGCATTGTCTTGCCAAATCAAAATAGAGACACGGTTCAAATCATATCAGTTCAAGACAAAGCAGCAGTGAAAGAATACAAAGCGTGGGAAACTACACGGCACAACAAGATTTCAGATGGGTACCACGGGTCTACATGTACAACAACACTATTGGCTCTGTTGTGATGCTAGTAATGTGCATGATATGAAAGTCAACTGTATACACAATTGAAATTGAAATCAACAGAGCTATTGATAA
This sequence comes from Triticum aestivum, assembly GCF_018294505.1. Lineage (NCBI taxonomy): Eukaryota > Viridiplantae > Streptophyta > Magnoliopsida > Poales > Poaceae > Triticum > Triticum aestivum. Next base: position 107,960,034 of record NC_057811.1, read on the forward strand.
GAGCAAACATGTTAAAGAAACATGCGTGAACATACCTATTGTGCCATTGGAGTTTCGATTGGATCCTTCAATTTAAAAATAAGTTTGTATGAGTAAATACAGTGATACAAGAGCAAAGCAATCATAGTTAAAAAAGGCGCGCCTAAGCGAGCGCTTAAGCGCGCCTAAGCTCTAGGCGTTGGCAAAACGCATTGCGCATAACTACGCATAATCTGTGCATAACTGCGCATAAGCATGCGCTTTGGTCAGTAAAGCGCAAGGCGGTGGCAAAACGCACAATCAACGCCTAGTGCTTTTTTGAACTATGATAGCTATGGAATCTTAAATTAGAACAGTTGTTCTTCAGGTTTAGACACTTGTTCTACATGAACAGAGTACAGTAAGACGCAAGAATATAATACTAAAAAATAGAAAATGAGCTCATAGACCTTACCACATTCTTGGTTCGGGACCAGTACAGAACAAGGCGTTCCCAGTCATCGTCCAGTAAATGTGTCTCAGGAGAACGTAAGGGAATTTGATGAGTTTCTTTGCCGGTGAGGTACGTTTTCTTCAGGTAATTCCGATACTGCCACCAAGCATTCTTGAAGATAGCAGAGATATTAGCACAGGTTACCTCATCCTGAGTTTCCAAATCGGTCCTTCTCTATAGAGAAAAATGGGAAAATTTGCTGTATTATAACCATCATGGAGGTAGGATGTATGGGACGAAGCAAAGTAATTGCCATGAATAACATTACTTACACATAACTCCTGGACAAACACCTGCAACTGGCATTTTCCTTCATCTTCAGTATAATATTTCCAAGATGGGAAGATACGCACATACGATTTAACAACATCAAATGCGATAGATGCTAAACTACGACTAGCTGGTTGTGCTTCCTCCACAGGAATAGGTGTACTAACTGGTGGAGTTGGGGTTCGCCGTGATAGTACTGGCCCTTTGGCCACTGAGCTGCCTTACTAACTGCTCTTGTTTGGGAGCTCTGTGGTGGAGATGGTGTTGTGTCAACAGGAACTAGGTTACTATCGGCTGGGGTTGGGGTTAGATTGGGTGAAGCTGGTTCTCTGTCCATCGCAGTAGGGGTACAATCTACGAGAGTTTGGGTTATGTGTGGTAGGGCTGGTTCTTGTGCATGTATAACCGGGGTGCTATCTCCACCAAGAGGTAGCACTGTTTTATTTGAAGACCGTGTTTTTAGTCCGCTAGATACTGACATCACCCGCTCCAATTCAAATGGCTGATAAACAAGAAACATAGTTGAATGTACAGACATTGTATGAGAGACAGATGCAATAGATAGTGTGGAAAAAAGAGGGCATGAAATAGTTGACATGTATATTGTTTAACTAAAACGGATAGCATGACATAATTTCACATATATGATGTCTATCTAAACTGGATAGCATAGCATAACATAATTCAAAGATATGATGAATAACTAAACATGATCGCATGACATAATTCACCTACATGTTATCTAAGTAATCAGGATCACATCATTTAATTCACATATGTGATTTATATGCTAAACAGAGGGCATTCGATATGATGTCTGAACTAAGAACATGGTGTTGAATATTGTGTATGTGATGTCTAAACTATGCAATGCAAGACACCGTATGCATGATATGAGCAGTATAACCGTGCCAAGTTAGAGCATACACCTCAGTGGGGGAATAGGACTGGTCATTTGTCTCTGAATCCATCTCTGAGGAGCTATCGGGACCCAACAAGAGATCTGCTTCGACAAGTAGCACTGTCTGCTCTGAAGGCCTTGTTTTCACTCCAGATTTTTCCATCTCCCACCCAAATGGCTGATTCACGGGAAGAGTAGTTTAATGTACAAACATTGTCGACAAATGGAAATGTAATGAAGAAAAGGATGGGCAAGATATCATTCAAATATATGATGCCTGGTTAAACAGGATGGCATTGCACATTTCACATCTATTATGGCTGGCTAAAAGACATGAGACTGCATAATTCCCATATATGATATAGAAACTAAACAGGTGGCATTACAGAACATGTCTAAACTAAGTAGATGACATATATGATGTCAAAATTAGGCACTGCAAGGCAACATATGCATGATATGACTAACATCATCATGCCAAGGTAGAGCAAACACCTTGGGGGTAAATAGGAGTGGTCAGCGGCGTCTGAATCCACCTCAGAACAGATATCTTCCTCTGGATTACAATCTGGAGAGGGGTGGGGAGGGTTTGCCATTGAACCCACCATGGAGCGATGTCTGCATGACATTGTATTGCCGCGCAAAACTCTTCTCTTTTTCTCTACATGTTCAGCATGACTGTGTACAATATCTGACATGCATACGAAAAAAATATGGTGAGATTATGTAAGGAGAGCATGCAGAAATTTAGAGTGATGGTAACAACTAGTGGATCGACGTTTTTCCGTTGAACCAAAATAACCCTAATGGATCGGCGTGAATGTATAGTAATAAGTGATGCAACAAGTGTACAACCTCTTTGCCGTAGCCGTGTCGACCTCAGCATCATTGGGTTGGTCGCTGAAGCAGTTGAGGCAGAGGTGGCTGTCGGAGGTGTGGAGGGAGATCTGAGGAATCTGTAGACGGCGTCCAGGGCACTGCTCTGTTTTGATGGATCGTTCTGTCGTTGGAGCAGCTCCGGTGAGCCGTAAGACGTCAAGGCTGAAGCAGCACAAGACAGACATCGTCAATCTCAAGTGGGATTCTAATAGCATCTCCAATAGATGATGTAAAATGGATGTAAAATTAACATCACCAAAAACCACCTGACTACAATAGATGAGGTAAAAACTGTTGACTCTGAACTTAACTGTCAAAACTGAAATTTACTATGGAATCTGAATGCTACTGTCAAAACTGAACGCAATGGTAGCAGAGAGGCACTTGACATGTAGTTTAGGGAGGGCCTGCAGTTCATCTTCAACCTGCAGCCCCCTGAGCCGCCAGCCACCACCGGCCGAACCGTCGGCCCCAGCGCCGCCTCGCCGCCCCGAAACAACTCGCCACCGCCGCCCCGGCCAGCCCTCTAGGCCCCCCGCCCCCACCCTGAACCCTAAGATAGATAGTGGGGTACCTCTCCGGCGAGCCCCCGTCCCCGCTGCGGGTGGTTCTTCCTTAACTCCGGCAAGTCCCCCAACCCCTGAAAATCGACTGACCCAAAAGTCGATTCAGTCGACTGAAGTGTGGCTTAATCGGAGCAGACCAGCAGCACGAGCGAGGGGGAGAGCAGCAGCAGCAGCTGGGCGAGCGAGCGAGCGATCGAGCGAGAGCCGGAGCAGCAGCAGCAGCGCGAGCGAGCGAGCGAGAGCGGGAGCAGCAGCAGCAGATCTGGCTGGTACGGCCGCCGCCGCCGAAGGGGCCTCGCACTAGGGGAGAGCCGCCGTGGAGATGTCGCCCGCGGCGCCCGCTTCAAGGTAGCCGCTCCATGGGGGTGCGGGATGGAGCACCGTCGGCGCCGGGAGGTCGAGTTAAGGAGAAGGTGCGATGCGATGAGCGTACAACCTCTTTGGTGGCGCCGAGTAGGCCTCGGCTTCGTCCGAGGAGTCGGTGAGGATGCTGCGGTTCCGGTGGAGCAGGTTAAGGCGGCGCTGTGGGGATGGAGCAGCCACGATAGGCGAGGCGATCGTCGGAGCAGCTCCTTGGAGGTGGAGGACAGGGTGGCTGAACCGGCGGGACGGCGAGATGGACGACGGATCCTCATCCGGAGAGGTGGACGAGGGATGTCGAGCTGTTGCGGTGGACGACGTCGTCGGGGAAGAGGCTCCGGCCGGGCAGCGGTGACGTGGCGGACGGAGGAGGGTGGGGTTTCGCGGCTGGAGCGGAGAGGTTATGGCGGCCTGGGATTTCGAATGGCGAAAAGGGGGTGATGGGAGGGGTGAAGCATGACTTAGGGACGCGCTTGTCCAAAATGTAGGGTGTGTTACAAAAGTACCCCCCACCGATTTGAACTAGCGGCCCTTTCGGCTCAGGGTTAGAAGGGGGATTTCGCGTGTCGGGATTTGGCAGCTGGAGGGAGTTTTCGCGCGCGTTGTAATTTCGGGATAGCAAGGCGCGGGTTGTGAAGGCGCCAATTTTGGGAGCACGATATCTGAATTTTTGGGATATAACAAGACGCGGGTTCAATTTTAGGGACAAGCCTAACGTGTAGTAATATTGTACTTGTACGTACCAAATCAATTCGCACTTCCCTCAACCAAAAAAAAAACAAAAAAAACTATTCACACCACACAAAGAGAGAGTCTTGCCCCATTTTACTATACAAATGCTATTCAAAGCTACTCCCTCCTTCCATCTATATAGGGCCTAATGCGTTTTTCGATGCTAACTTTGACCAAATATTAGATCAATGATATATGACATGCAACTTACACAAAGCACACCGTTAAATTCGTCTGTGAAAGGTTCTTTCAATGATATAATTTTCACATTGTGCATGTCATGTACTATTAATCTTGTCAATAGTCAAAGGCGGTCTTAAAAATCTCATTACGCCCTATATAGATGGAAGGAGGGAGTATGAATCCATGTTCTGTCCGATTAAATTTTTTCGCTTGCTGTATAATGCATGTAACCTACTCATACCAACATTTTAGTGCATTCCAAATGTCTATACTACCGCTGCAATTCGAACTAAATTTGAATTCGTTTCTCTATTTCAATAAGAATCTACAATCATGATTGTTGCCAACTTCAACCATCATAGTTTCCTTGCTATCCGCCAGATATAAATCGGACGGCCTATAATGCAGGATGGCGGGCACACCATCATCAACAACTCCATTTTTTATAAGAGTAGAGATAAAATATATTAAATGTAGTATAACATGTTCATAACCACACCATGTGTATCACCGTTATATATATTCACACATGCATCGGTTTGAAACACTATGATAAATTCTTCAAATATCCGAATTCGCTTTTTATAATGAAGTATATATGATCTCTATTCGTCTTTTACACCCACACAACCCTCTTATCTTTGTAGCTAGCGCTAACTTTCTCTTGTGCATGCACACGCCCGCATCCCTCTCACCCTCCCTCAGCATTCTCTAGCTCCATCGCGCAAATTCGTCTTTTCACTTTAGGTCGTTCACCCACGGTGTGTGTAGGCCCCCCAGCTCCTTCTTTACGACACACATCGATCGATATGCCTCTCTAGCCAGGTGTGCCTAGCACAAACACAAGCCTCCCCTCTTCTCTTGTCACCATCCATGCCTCACTCCCACCACTCTTTTCATCGTTCTCGTACTCGCACACTCCTCCCCCCTCGATATAGTATGCCTCTCGTACCACCTCCTACATGCATCCCTCTCTCTCTATCCTTCTCCTCGTGCCTCATTTTCTTCTAACACACACATGCATGTATACCGATCGATCTCCCAACATATACCTAGATCGACTTAACTACCCCCCCATCGATCGACGTACCTCACAAGTTATGTCTCTCCTTTCTCTAACAAAGGGCGATTGATCTTCCTATGTAGTTACGTGTGCTTACCACAGCCACATCGTCCCCCCTCATCATTTGTGCATGCCTCCTGACCCGTCTCTCACACGCACGTGCACAAACAACAAGCAGCCATCTCCTCTCTTATTGATATTGCGGGCGTGCCCTTCATTTGTCTAGCAAGCCTATCCCACCATTTGTTAGAAGCAACTCCACTACCACCCCCTCCAACACTCTAGCTCTGTCTCTCTCCCAACCTTATTCCTCTCCTGCACATATGCATGGATGCCGATTGATCTCCCTTAATACATGAGGCAGATCGATCTCCTTAATACATGAGGTAGGCCTCTCTCCTCCTCCACACATATACCAGCCATTGTACCTCTATAGTTAATTGGGCCTCCCTCTTCCCCCACCACACACCGATAGTCGAGCGCTGCAGGTAGGTATCCATGCCACAGAGACAAACTGCACATGTCCCATCTCACGTTCCAGTAGGCCAGCCACTCTATATCTTTGACGTGGGCACACACAAATTCGATGGCACTCTTTATCGATCGCGCGCGCACACACACACATCATCCCTCTCTTTGATTCTATGGACACCTCAAGCCGATGATACCTCCACTCTCTTCTCGTGGATCGCCCCCTCTATATATATGTTATATCCAGGACTCTATTTCAGACACATTGCATATGTTACATTTTTTGATTGACCCCCCCCCCAAACTCTCAAGAACCCACACACTGTATCTCTCTAGGTTTGTATCTCTCTCACACAACCCCACGTAGGTGGTGTACGTATACAAGAAGAGAATAGGTGCACCGTGCACGTACTCACGCTTCGTGCCCAGCCACACCCGCGCGGGTACACGGTGGAGCTCATTTCTTTACGAAATGGCAGCCCACGTGCTAATTTGAACGCCTGTAGTGGTTGTTTACCTAGGGAGGTCGTGTACCACGCGTGCACGAAACAAAGTTCGACTTGACGCGTTGCCGCGTTATTTTTAAATAAAGTTATAGCGCTCAATGGCACGTACACAGAATATAAAACAATTTTTATGGAGAAAAAGGTAGTCCGCTCACTATATACAATGGAGCCTGCCTGCCTGGTTTGTCGCTCTTCAGAGTATCTCACACAAGGCTGCGGTGGCCTCTCTCTCTCTCACCGTTGGTCACTGATCCGGCCGCATCCCGTCCGCCGGGGGAAAGGGAGTGCGGTGGCCTCTCTCTCTCACCGTTGGTCACTGATCCGGCCGCATCCCGTCCGCCGGGGGAAAGGGAGTGCGGTGGCCTCTCTCTCTCTCACCGTTGGTCACTGATCCGGCCGCATCCCGTCCGCCGGGGGAAGGGAGGAAGTGCATCGTTTCTCCGTTTGACGGCGCCGAGGCAGCACGTCCCGATCTGCGGTACACGCCGTTCTCTCTGACCAAGCTCCGGCGCGGCAGGGCCTACGCCACCTGCTCGCAGATTCCGCCCGCCGCCGCTCACCTAGTTACATCCCGACGACCTCCAGGTATCCCCTCCGGCCTTGCTCCACTGCCCGTCTTCCCACGTCGCTGCATGTGGATCTTCCATAGTTCTTTGCCCAAAACGTAGCTCGTCCGGCGTACTTTCCATATCGCATTCTCGTCCTCACACCGTTTTAGACAAACACAACCGTGTTGTTATCTTCCCTTAGGACAAGGAATATGCTTCTTTTTTGTCGTCGCATGTGTCATCAACTGTTATTGGCCAGTAATTGTTTCCTTTCTACTCGTTGCTATTGCGACCTTTTGGTGAACTGCACAAATCACTTTTTTCTTAAGAGTGTTTTGTGCAGTTGTACTAAAATGTCACACGGGCAACGTCTCTACATTTCAGTGCGACTGCACAAAGGGAGATTGGTTTTGCTCTATCCTCCTCATCCAACTCCGAGCCTAATCTTCTCCAACTAGTTAGTCTTAAGAGAGACTGCAAAGGTGACCGGCTTCTATTTGTGTGTTTATTGTTTCATTAGAAGTCCTCTATTATCGTAATCACACTTAATATCTTTGGAACAGGGACGCTCAGCTCTATTTTAGTGGAACTGCACAAAATGATCGGAATGTTGCATGCTCCAGATAGCTACTTTTTTCCCAACATGCCTTGTTGATTTAGACAGAGCTGGGGGGACGTTGCTGCCAATGAAAGCATGGATCAATTTTAATTTAACACCTTCTCACAACTCTGTCTTCAGTTGTGATGTAATTATTAGCTCTGATCTGCTAATAATTGACATGCATTAGCAAGGAAGTTAGTTTTTTATTGTTTCCGAAAGAGCATCGATGGCAAGACACGCGAAACAAAATCTGAAAGCTCACACCATTGTACAATTTCATGTCACTGGAAACTTATTTGTATAGTACGTCAATTATGTAAACAAATGATGGAAGCTTGATAGCATTGCCAGAAGCCTCTTCATCATCCGGGTCCATGTGCCATGCACAAAATTATACTCCTTCGTTCCTAAATATTTGTCTTTTTACAAATTTCAAACGGGCATATTTTAGAGTGTAGATTCACTCATTTTGCTTCGTATGTGTACTCCCTCCGTTCCTAAATATTCTATTCGTCTTTCTAGAGATTTCAACAAGTGACTACATACGGAGCAAAATGAGTGAATCTACACTCTAAAATATGTCTATATACATCCGTATGTGCCAGTCCATTTGAAATCTCTAGAAAGACAAATATTTGAGTAGTCACTCATTGAAATATCTAGAAAGACAAATACTCCGGAGTATATTTAAGAACCGAGGGGGTAGTGCACAACCGCATGGGAGACTCAGCCCGGTCATTGCGCCGCATTAATAGTGAGTAATGAGCAGTCAAATCATAAGCCCCACCTTTCCCACTGTAAGTTGCTCTGAAGAAGCAACCATCAATACGCTCTTCTTTGAATCCGCTCATACTACTCCATCCATCACTGTTTATACAGCGCACTTCAGAAAAAAGAAAAAAATCTGTGGGACCAAGGCGACTAGCGATCGGCCTGAAAAATAGCATTGGTAGTTATAGCATGGCGTCTATTACTAGAGGGAATAATGCGTACACACATGCATGCAGTGCTTCCACCCCGGGTACACACATGCATGTACTTACTCCACTCCGTAGTAGTACAGTACATGGAGAGAAAATTGTGGACTTGATTGCGGTTACCACGCCCTAATTAATTGAGCATTAAACCAAATGCGTCTAAAGTCTCTCTGGTGGTGGAAATGCATTGAGAGAAATGCATCATAATGAAGCGCGCCCTGTAAACTGTGACGGAGGGAGGATTAGTATGAAGGTGCAAAACCAAGTACGCGTATGGCCAGTCGGTCAACGCACCTCCTCTTGGCATATCACTGACATGTGGGACAGGAGTGTGAGCAAACCGATCTCAATTGACGACAAAGAGCCAACCCGCCGTTCCTTGAGAGAGACGAGGAGCGAGAACACACAGACAGGCTCGCACGGAGGCCAAGATATATTCGAGCATGGTTGTTTGATCGATATCATTCATTACATGTTGGGCTGCCGTTTTCCGCCCTTCTCCGGAATAAATGTGTACTTTATCAGAGATAAAAAAATAAGAGTACAGACGCTCCACCATGCGGTTCTAGTAGTAGTACTACTCGTGCTACTGCGCTTGGCTCTTCGCCTCTTCGTGAAGTCGAACAATGATGGTACTCCGCATGTTGGGTACTACAGTGTATGCCTCTGACAATCTGACATCGAATGGACTGATGCATGTCCACCGAGGGTAGGTTGCATTAGTCAAAAGGCGTAAGCGAGCTTCACCTTGTCCTGCCATCTTCTCCTTGTTCTGCGAGTTGACGGGACACACCAAAAAGTAGTGCTAGTCCATACTCCCTCCTTTCTGGTTAATATGGCTTAATCTTTTTTGCGGGTAAATGAGAGAGCTTTATTCATATATAAGCATTCTTAGGACGATCAGCCAAGACACTGGTCACTAGGAAGCGAGGTACCCCACAAAAAAAAGAAGTAGGAAGCGAGGTGTTTCATCAAGCCAGCTCTCGGCCACATTCACAGTGCAACAAGCACGGTTCGCACGAAGATGCGCCGCACGGTTCGCACGAAGATGCGCCGCAAGGTTTGCTGACCTGTTTACTTTGCGCTTGGCTGTTCGCCTATTCGGGAAGTCGAACAATAATAGCACTAGTAGTATAGTGTATGCTTCTGGCAATCTGACACCGAATTAACTGTTGCACGTCCACCGCCTGAGCGAGGGAGAGCTTGCATTAGTCAAAAGTTTCTCCTTGTCCTGCGAGCCACCGCGCGCAAGCTTCTCCCGTCCTGCAACCTTCTCCTCGTTCAGCAAGTTGACGGGACACAGCAAAGTAATGCTAGTCCATACTGCCTCCTCTCCGGTTAATATTGTCTTAATTTCAAACGAGATAAATACACTGTCTGTCACTGTATATTTGTAAAAATACGGTCACTGGACTTCATAATACGCTCATTGCGCTCAATATATATATTTTCCGGTGTTTATACGGTCACTAGCTCACCCTGACTGAGTATGTGTGTGCATGCACGTGTAGGTTGAGCACTTGAGCATGACCGTGTGTGTTCCGTCGTGTGCTCGGACATGCATGCATTAGGGCGTCGCGCGCGTTTTTGCATCCATGTGTACGTGTGACTGTTGCATACACGTAGGGGGAGTATGTGTAGGGGCCACTAAGGAGCAGTCAAATCACACAGTAAGTTAGTCAGAAGAAGCAACCATCATTTCACTCTTGAATGACACGTACGCAATATAAAATGGTTGATATGGAGAGAACAAGAAAACCACTATATATACACTAGCAGGAGCCTAAGCTACAAGCCTACTTGCTTAAGTTGCTCTCTTCACAAGCATAGAACGACGGGCCTGATCCCGCAGCTGGGGGAAGGGAACAATGTTCTGCGTAGACGCGGTCGACATCGGCGAGGGAGAAAACCCACAGTCGGTGCGTCCCAATCGGGGGTCACCGCGGTATGGGCCAATGTCGCGTCCCAACCGCCCTTCTAGCTACAGCCCGACGTCCCAGGTAGTCCATCTTCCTTTTGGACCTAGCTTGCTCCACTGCCGTAGCTCCATCTCCATGTCGATCTTTCTCTACTTCTACCGGCTTCTACTTGTGATGAGTTTATGTCTCATGAACTAGTGCCAGTACTATTATTCTAATCACACTTCTTCAATATCTTTGCCATCAGGGATGCTCAGGTCGATTTTAGTGGAACTGCACAAAAGCATCGTATGATCCGAGGGTGCCATCCGTCTTTCCTTCGACAGGTTCTACCTGGCCAGGAAATTAAATCATGTTTAGGGTTTAGGGTTTAAGTCGTAGTGACCCCATCAGTAGTTTTTCTTTCGTACACGCTCTCACAACTTTTTTCTTTAGTTGTGAAGTAAATATTGGCTATGATCTGTGAATCATTGAGATGCATCAGCATGCGTGTTAGTTTTCCTTTGTATTTGATGGAATGTTGTAACGGGGCAACCTTGGAATAGGAATGAAAATGGAGTGGAAAGTTTCCGTTTTTCCGGAGAAAAAATGGAAACGGGGAGAAACCAACGTTTTGTTTCGTTGGGTCACGCCATCGAGCAAAACCAACGTTTAAATCACGTGTGTCGTGTTCGTGTCTCACCCTCCTCCACGGCTCGACCCCACACGGTCGCTCGGCATGCCACTCACCGCAAACCGAGTATACGATAACTTTCCTGCCTGCTTGTTGATGGATCGCGCCATGGAGTACTAGCACTACTGGAAGAGATTGACGAGTTGGGGGAGGACGGCTAGCTGTAGCACGGACTCCCAAGAACTTTTTACATGCATGTTGTAGTCGGCTATTGCGACCTTTGAACGTGGAGCAGCCGCGTGCACCCGGAAGCGGCGCGGGCGACGCTCTCTCGGCTGGCACGCCGCTTCAATGCCGGCGCCAGTGAGAGGCCGCGTCCGCTCTGGCCAGGCATGAATGCGGCACTGACCGTTTCGGGCGGGAAGCACGCGCGGGTGATGAAGAGGGTTCGGGTTGGTCAGGACCGGCCGTGGCAGCGGTCCGGATGTGCGCAAACAAGAGATGATGTACGTTAATATTGCTGCGTATATAATTAACAACGTAAATAATGTGCCAGTTGGACAAATATGATTGGAGATGGAGATGGAAATGGAATTTTACGTAAACACGGATATGCATGTCTATGTCTATGTGTGTGTGCGCGACGACTCTCGCGACCTGGAAGCGGGGGCGTGTTTTTGATCGAGATTTCTTTCTTGGTACGTTAGAAAAATTGTCCGCCAGTTTTCATTTTCTTTTTTCCGGGAACGCGCGTATTATATTTAAAACCACTGCTATGGAGAGATTTTTTTACTCCATTATAGCCTCTTGTTTGATAGAGTTTCTCGCATCTCGCTCTCTCACCCTCTCCATATCAAAACAAGATGACAGTGTCCACTCTACCTCTCTCCTCACCGGTGGTCACAGATCCGGCCGAATCCCGTCCGCTGCGGGAGGTGAGGAGGTGCAGCGTTGACGTTGTCGCCGTCGGCGACGGAGCAAGCCGATGCGCACCGTCCTCTCGGAGCCGGCGCTGGCGCGGACGAAGATCCTCCGCGCCCTTGTTCGCTGCCGTCGTGTGGCAGATCCCGCCCGCCCGCCTAAACGACATCTCGCCCACCTGAGGTATAACTTCTTGTACTGGTCCAGCTCCCCAGGTCGCTGCGTGCGGGTTTTCTTCTATGCGACTACTCCCCAGCTCCCCATGCATAGTAGCTAGAGTTCGTCGGCTGGTCCAACATCACCTACTAGTACTATTATAGAGGAAATGCCACTCGAAAAGTTGTCCTGATTTATGCCTCGGTGGAGGTATACATGTTGTTTCAACAAAAAGTACATGGTGGTTGTGCGGTCATTGTCCATATGGTGGTAGTACTATCACTGGTTAAATGAAGAAATGCTTTTTTTCTCGGGTATCCTGGTTTAGTTCCCATCAAGATAATTATGATGCTTCTGTTTGTTGGTGTACTTTTCATTAATTCTTATTGACAATTGAGATGTCGTTGCTAACCCTTTTTTATATTTTTGGAAACAGCGATGCGTGTCTCCATACCCGGGCATGTCTTCCTCAATTTTAGTGGAACTGCACAAAATTGGATGGCCATTGTTGTTCCGCCTCACTGTCCTCTGCCACGTGGTTCTTCCTTCCTCGAGCTTGATTACTGAGAAGAAACAGACCACAGTGAGGATTTGTCGAACTTCATAGGTGCCTCACCCAAACTTGATGCCAAATGGATGATGCATCACCACGATGACCTATCGATGCTCATGGTTGCGCCTCATGGTTGCGTCGGCTGGTGAAGCTGATCGATTTTCAATGAAAAACAACCTGTCTTCCAGCAGTGCTCTTTGCTTGTTACGCACAAAGATGAGATCCTTCGTCAGTTCACCTTGGTTGCGTTGGAGACGCAGTCGTCTTTCACGTTGGTGCAATTTTATCACACAATTGGCTATGAACCAAATGTTTCCTCGAAGAAGGATCGACGTTGCTACTAAGAGCATAAGTTTTGTATTGATTTCTAAGCCTTCTCACAACTTTGTCTCCAGCTCCCCTGTAATTTTATTTGTCCAGCTATTAACTTTGATTTAAAAAATGGTGTGGACTAAAAACCCGGATGGACGTAGTAGCCCTCCATTTTTATTTACTCCGCATATTAGATTTGACTGAAGTCAAACTTTGTAATACTCTCAAACCTTTCCGATAATTGAAATTAAAATTCTTTATTTGTACACACTCTCACACGTTTCCGATAATTTGGCGCATGTGTGGTTGTTCACTTAAGGGAGGTTAGTGTACCACACGTGAAGGACAGGAAGTGCGACCAGGACGCATGGGCGTGGATCGTTAGTTCATCGGAAGTAGTACTAGTTTTCTTCACTGTACATTAAATAAAGAGTTTCGTTTCGTACTTACACAATTTAAAACGATTGTTATGGAGAGAATAAGAAAACCACTCCACTATATATTAGTCGTATACACGAGAGTACTATATGGACGCAGCTTCATTGACTTAGTGCACCTGCCTTTGGATTTATGACAGGTGGGCCCAAAATGTGGCTGGCTCACTTGTCATACAGCCAAAAGCAGGTGCAGTGAAGGCACCGGAGCTCAGTCCGTACTACAGTAGTATATATATAAGCGGGAGCCTCAGCGCTTGTTCGCTAGGGTTTGCACTCTCCACACGCTCGCCGCACTACATATATGTTACACGTTGGAGGATCAGTGTTCATTTGCTAGGGTTTGCTATATTCACAGTCTCTCACCCTCTCTTCACCAGATCTAAACAAGACTGCGTTGGCCTCTTGTCTCTCTCTCCCCCCTCACAGCTGGTGAAGGAGGCGTCCGTATCCCATCGCACCGGGAAGGGGAGGAGGTGCAGCGTTCACTCTATCGCCTTCGGCGAGGGAGGCAATCCACTGCCGACTGCGCTGTTCTCTTTCACCCAGCGCCTGTGCGGGGAGGGCCACCGACCCCTTCTTCCTCGCTGTCGTACGTAGTGTGGGCAGATCCGGCCTCCCGCCGCACGCCTTGCCACATCCCGACGACCCTAAGGTATAAGTTTCTTTGAAACCGTCGTTGCTCTAGCTGCATGTGGATCTTTTTCGATCTGTAGTCGAATCTAGGTCTTGGTTCGAAGAGGAAAGAAGGGTGCGGTGGGCTGGAGCAAGAATCTGGGACGTGGTTCAATGAGGAAAGGAGGGGCGGAAAGTAGTATAGACTAGCTATCCAGCCGCTCTGTAGGTCGAAAAGGGAAAAAGGGGGTAACCCAGTACACACATCTGTAAGGAACCAATCTCTTTGTTGAAAAGGGAAAGAAACTGGGGGGTCGGGTAGTTTGTGCAGGACTAGATTTGCCGCCCTCACATAGGAAGAAGGTTCAAAGAGAACAAATATGGGACCAGCGCATATATGCTGCTTGGCTACATACTCTGCATCACCCATTTATACGTGTGGACGCACATGGTGCTGGCATGTCCCATACAGCTATTTTGCTGTTGTTAATCTAAGAATGCCGCCGGAAAATTGAAGCAATGCCACTGTTAAAACTAAATTACATTTTTTAACGAATGTTGTTTCAAGAGAATGTCTCTGTTAATATGAATCAATGCAACCGTTTTAGAAATGCTACTGTCTTCCTTTGTTTTCCATCCAAGATAAGTTAGATGCTTCTTTCTGTCACCGTTTGTTTCATCCTCCTTTATCGTCAAGTAATTGTTTCCTTTTTTGCCTCTGTTAAAACAGGGCTATCGATTCAACTTGTTGCTATTGCGACATTTTGCTTCGCTACTCGAAACACTTATGTTTTAAGAGTGTTTTGTGCAGTTCAACTTGAATGTCACACCGGTGACTTTGCTTAATTTTGGTGGAACTGCACAGAGGGAGATCGAGATTCGTATTTTACCTTTGTCGGTCTCATGAAAGGTCAGTACAGGCCTTCATCCACATGATTGTGCAGTGTGCTTTGAGATGTTGTGCTACTTGTATTGGTACTGTTTTAAATAAATGTTGAATTGAAGCTATTGTATTGCTGTCTTTTCCCATTAAGTAGTGAACAAAAATGGGACCAACCCAGACATGATGCTTGTTGCTTTGTTACAACAAACTCTGCATCACCCCCTTTATAAGTAGATGGAAGCACATACTGTTGTTGCGCCCACTCTCCCCTGGAACTGTTTATGCTTTTCGTTAATCTAATGCCGCTGGTAAAATTAAGCAATGCCACTCTCAGAATTAATTAACTACTGAATCTTAGTTCAAAACTGCAACACTTGTTAGGAATGGTACTATCCTGCTTTGTAGTTCTTTCTACATGTTTAACCAAGGTATTGTTAAGATAATGTCTCTGTTAAAATGAATCAGTTGCATTGTTTTAGGAATGGTACTTTTCTGCTTTGTCGTTCTTTATACATGTTGAAACAAGGCATTGTTAAGATAATGTCTCAGTCAATATGAATGAATCACACTAATGGAGAATTGCTACTCTCCTGCTTTGTTTCCCATTAAGCTAAAGTAGATCAGTAGATGCTTTTCTTCTGGGAGTACAAGTCATCAACCGTTATTTCTCAGTAATTGTTTCCCTTATACCTATTGTTGCTTACAGGGATATCAAAATTAAAGCTCGGTTTTATTCCGACTTTGATTTTAGTTGAACTGCACAAAAGGAGCCAATGTGTCCAAGGCAAACTGTTGCATTACTGGGTCCAGTTGGTCGTTCCACTTTGCAGAAAGAAGCAGTCATTGTTTGCACTACATTACAGAAGGAATGGCCGAGAAGCTTTACAGAGTATTATTAGACACCAGTGACATGACTAGTCTGCAGAGACCATTGGCAATTTAACAACACGTGGAGTGCCCTGGGCAAAAAGTGCCCAAACAAGTACAAGAAGCTACGACAGGACTCCACGATCATAGGCATTACATATTTTGAATGGGAAAAGCTTGTCAAAGTTTAATCATTGATGTTAGCAAGAAGACGTTAGTTTAATATATTGGAATTGGAAAACCTTGTCAAAATTTGCTCATTGATGTTAGCCAGAAGACATGCATTTGATATTTTTGAGTGGGACGCCCTTGCTGTGAGCAGCGTTGAGTGTTTTTTCCTATTCCTGTGTTCAGTTTAGAAGTAAATAGTTACTCTGCTGAGATATTCTTGTGTTAAGAGTTTGTTCTGAATATTGTCTATGTAATGTCAGGCCTTGTGTTTGATTGCAAAGTTGAGCTTGGAATGTTGTGGCATGCGGCATCACGAGCTGTTCACCGTGCCTCGTGAGAATAATGCTTCGTATTGTTTTGCATGTCGATCTAATGCCAGTGATTTTCTTGTTAAGAAGATCATCCTCTTCTGTTGTTTCCGTGCTTAAGAAGTTCATCGTTGATGTTTCATTCATAGCCTATACGACAAGTCGGGTAGGTTAGACGTGAAACCATATGATCTTCCTACCAACTCATGATATTAGGCCGTGATTGGATCGTCGTTTTCCAACCAAAACCGCTTGTAAAACTGACACTTGTAAATTAAAGCAGATGGTCTCGGGCGAAGGCGCTTGGTTGGTCGATTTCGACTAGTAAAATATCGGAAGTACTTCACACATGATAAAAACGCTGAACGACACTCGGACGATTGCTAATCCTGCCGTTAGCTGTTGTTTCAGCCTTGCCCATGGATGGCATGATACGCACGTCGTGCATGTATCGTCTGGTAATGTCGTCCATATAGCAGTGCTCGTAAAATATACACTGGTCTCTCAAATTACACGCGTAACCCGCCGGTTTTACTTACAAACCTTGGGCCCTAGGTTTCATTACACCTGTATTTTACGCGTTGTTTTCGATGACAAGTAAATTACACTTGTATGTTAATACAGGTTTGAAATAAACCAGAGCTCCCAAGCGCAGCCTTACCGTTTCATGCCGTCTCAGTTTCTCGAAGGTGCTCATAGGTGTCCGATGAACCTGGCTTCCTGAATGAGCAGTGGGCACTGTATCAGACCATCCGTAGGGCCCGCGAGGCCCTCTCCGTTGTCCTTCGAGTTGTTGTGCTCGCCGTGGCACCGAGCATTGTTAACATCATCAACGAACATGAGGATTCAGGAGATGACTTTATTTTGACTAGATGACACTAGGGACCCACTAGGGTCACGTACGCAAGTGCCTCCTTATTATGTACAACTATATTTTTTTTGCTTTCTCCTGGTTTCATGACATCACGGTCCCACACCACTGTCAACCTATGTAGTCAATATAAACGAGAGAATTGCATAAGGTGCGGCCGACAGCTGGGACCAAGCAGCTCGAGCAGTATTTGTGTTTTTGAGGCGTGAGCACTGCAGAGTTTTTCTTGGCGATGATTTCATTGTTATTCAGAGGAGAGCAGGGTATTAACTGGGCGGGTTGTGGCCCGTCTAGCCCAGGCCAGATATCCAGCCTAGATACTAATTTTTTCAAGATGAAAATGGCTAGCCCAGCTATACGTCTTTTTGAGGAATACCCAGGCAAGGTCAACTTGTTATTCTCCGCCCCGCTGGGCTGCAAATCTTTCCTAGGAGGGATGCATTAGGCTTAACAGGAAAATGGGCTTTAAAAAATAATAAATGGGATGTAATTATAAAAACTGGGCAGTAACTATAAAAAAATGCACCAAACACGAAATTAGTTTATAAAATATTATTTATGGATTTTGAAAATCTTAAATTTTCATTGTTGCGCGCGCAATGTTTCGTTGGATTTTTACGTAATACAAATTTATATTTAATCTGACTAGAAATTTCGGGATAAAAATATTTCGGATCCCATCAAAATGTGGGAAATTTTAATGAATTCTGTCTTCAACGGTTGGTTGAGATTATTAATCGTTGTCCTAGCTAGAAAATGGGTTGTACTTTTAACAAACTGTAAATGGGCTGTTGTAAATTCCATTAGAATTCAAAAATGGGTTGTACATTCTTACAAAACGCAAATGGGCTATAAGTTCTCTGCCACACACTTGTGGGCCTACTAAGTGACGCGTCCCCTAAAAAAATAAGTTGACGCGTATGCAAGGCTTTGTCAACTTATTATAGTCAACACACGGTTCTAGCAGCAGTGGCTGTTGGATGTCTATCCAACGGATGTCGTGCTTCTTCTTCAATCTCGGATATTCTTAGCTTCGACCGCCCAAAAAATGATTCCTCCCCCTGACATCTGGGGCGCACCGTTTCCGAGGCTGACCTGTGGGCCTACTAAGTTGGAGCGTACCAAGGGCTTTGTCAACTTAGTCAATATAAACGATTCTAGCTTCAGTGACCGTACGATGTCCATCCAACGGCCGTAGTGCTTCTTTAACCTCTGGTCTTCTTGGTCCAGCCGCCCAAAGCAGCGCCGGTCGTGCCGCCTGCTCCTGCCTCCCGTGGCCGGCTGTGCTGCCGCGGAGGCCTCACCGCCCCCATACTACTCCCACCGCTGGCCAGGCCATCCCTCCACTCACCCACACCCCTGTTATTCTGCGGCGACGGCAGCCTCACACCGCAGCCGAACCAGTGAACCCTCGTACTCCTCTCCGCGCGGGCTTCCACTGTTGCGTCTTCCCCGGCTCCGCGTCGTCCCCTTCCTAGGCCTCGCTGTCGTCCACCGCCCTGGTGCTCTCGGCGCGGCGTGGTCAACGTGGTCAACGACCGACTTCCGTCGGAAGAGTACTGTACGTGGAGAGGCTAACAGCTGGGTCCACGGCGGCCGCAAGGAAGTGCCTCCTTATTACGCGCAAAATAATTATTCCTCCACCTGACAGCGGGGACCCACCAGACGGGCCACCAGTATTTTACGAAAAAAATCGTTTCCCCCTGACTGCTGGGACCCATCGGACGGGCCACCGTATTTCGCGAAAAAAAGTTCCCCCCGCTGTGAGCTCGGACCCACCGGAAGTGCCTCCTTATTACGCACAAAAAAATGAATACTCCCCCGGCTAGCTGGGACACACCTTGGTGGGAGGCTGACTTGTGGGCCTACTAAGTAGACGGGGACGAAGGGCTTTGTCAACTTAGTCAATATGAACGATTCTAGCTCCAGTGACCGTACGATGTCCATCCAACGGTCGTAGTGCTTCTTCAACCTCTGGTCTTCTTGCTCCAGCCGCCCAAAGCAACGCCGGTCGTGCTGCATGCTCCTGCCTCCCGTGGCCGGCTGTGCTGCCGCAGAGGCCTCACCGCCCCCTACTATTCCCACCGCTGGCCAGGCCCTGCGGCGACGGCAGCCTCACACCGCAGCCGAACGAGTGAACCCTCGTACTCCTCTCCGCGCGGGCTTCCACTGTCGCGTCTTCCCCGGCTCCGCGTCGTCCCCTTCCTAGGCCTCGCCGTCGTCCACCGCCGTGGTGCTCTCCGCGCGGCGTGGTCAACGTGGTCAAGGAACGACTTCCATCGGAAGAGTACTGTACGTGGAGAGGCTGACAGCTGGGTCCACGGCCACAGCCCAGTTTTTTTGTGATTTGCCAAGTAAGTCGCTTTATCAGGCCTGTTGGGCTGCAAATCTTTCAAGACGAGGAGAGCTTTCATTCGGCTGGCCGAGAAAATGGCCCATCAGTAATGAGAAATGGGCTGTACATTTTTAAAACACATCAAACCAGCAATTAGTTTCAAATATCTTTTTTTTCATTTCAAGATTTTAAATTACATTAATTTTTATGCGTGGAGAATTTGTTGGATTTTATATTGATATACATTTATTTTTAAAATCAGTTTGAATGTGAGTCGAAATTTCGGGATTAAAAACAGTTCGGACCGCACCGAAATATGCAAAATTTCGTATAATTTTTTAACCGTGGCCACAATATGGGCTGTAATGCTAACAAAAAGAATATGGGCACCAAAAAAACCTTAAGAATTAGCAAATGGGCTGTAAATTATTAGAAATAATGGCAGATGGGCTGTATGCTGTTTTCCACAGATTTGAGGCTTTCCTAAAAAAAGGTTGACGCACAAGCACTGACTGTTGGATGTCCATCCAACGGCCGTCGTGCTTCTTCAATCTCTGCTCTTCCTGCTCCAGCCGCTCAAACAAGCGCCGGCGGGACTGCCTGCTCCCTCCTTCCCGCGGCCGGCTGTGCTGCCGCGCAGGCCTCACCGCCCCACCGTACTCCCATCGCTGGCTTAGCCATCCCTCTACTCACCCACACCTGCTGTTATTCTCCGGTGACGGCAGATGAACCAGTAAACCCTCGTACAGTCGTACTCCCCTCCGTGTGGGAAACAGCTGCCGAGTCTTCCCTGCCTCCATGTCGTCCCCTTCCTAGGCCTCGCCGTCGTCCACCGCCGTGGTGCTCTCGGCGCGGCGTGGTCAATGTGGTCAACGACCGACTTCCATCGGAAGAGTACTGTGCGTGGAGACGCTGACAGCTGGGTCCACGGCCGCAGCAAGGAAGTGCCTCCTTATTACGTGCAAAATAATTATTCCTCCACCTGACAGCGGGGACCCACCGGACGGGCCACCGTATTTCGCGAAAAAAATGTTTCCCCCCTGACTGCTGGGACCCACCAGCTACACCTTCGCACGCAAGGAAGTGCGTCCGGGCAAAAAAAACAAAACGATTCGCCCCCCTGACTGCTGGGACCCACCAGCTACATCTTT
The DNA here is from genome assembly GCF_018294505.1 of Triticum aestivum. Classification (NCBI taxonomy): domain Eukaryota; kingdom Viridiplantae; phylum Streptophyta; class Magnoliopsida; order Poales; family Poaceae; genus Triticum; species Triticum aestivum. Next base: position 107,980,672 of record NC_057811.1, read on the forward strand.
GCACGCAAGGAAGTGCCTGACAGTCGGGACCCACCTGGTCGAAGCGTACGTAGCGTTGTCATTCTGGTCGCGAACGTGTGCGTACATATATATTGGTGGATGTAGAGGCGCGCACGTGTCGTAGTAGAGGCGCGCACGTAGCATGTACATGTACGTACAGTGGCCAGGGTGCAAGAAAGAAAATACGGCCACGTATGTGTACATACGGGCGGGGTCTTGAACGCCTACTCGCGCATACGTACGATGAGGGCTCGTTGACATGGCTGGGTCGGAACGGAGAAACAGTGTCGTCGTCGTGTTCATGGGGAGGCAACGGAATGCGTCGTGTTCATGGGGAGGCAACGGAATGCGTCGTGTTCATCGGGAGGCAACGGAACGCGTGGGAGCCAACCGACTGGGTCGGAACGGAATGCGTGGTCGTGCTCATCGGGAGGGCTTGGACGAAACAGGCGATGGAAACGAGGCCTGGCGTACCGCACAACGGAGGAAACAGACCTCCTACGTTCGGAACGGGGTCCTGTTGATCGGGAGGGGTGTGGCGTACCGCAAAACGGAGGAAACGGACCTCCTACGGTCGAAACGGGGGTCCTGTTGATCG